>NC_063442.1:41556654-41856654 GCF_020379485.1 Brassica napus
CACATGTAATAAACACATGAAGTAAAGGTTAGTTTTATCTAATGCTCCTCAAATAATAAGAAAGGGATTCTACATTATTAAATGATAACATAGAATTAGTCAAAGAATTGGCAAATTTGAAAAAAACTTTGATGATTATACGTTTGTGCTTGTAATGTAATGCCACACAAGTAATTCATTAAATGAGACTAGAAGAAAAAAACGAATTGTAATACCTGGCAAGTAACTGCGGGTCCCAGGAAGACGGAACAGCGTTTCGAACGCGATCAGTGAGACGCAAACGATTGGGATTGTGGATGTGTAGATTAAATAGCGTTATGATAGACGCGTCGAGACCTAAAGATTTGACGTTTGCGGCGTCCGTGGCCCATGACCCGCTTTGAAACCCGAACGTCGCGTTGAAATTCCCCGACGGTATTTTTCCGGTCACCGACGACCTCTTATTAAAATATTCCGACATCTGTTTTGCAAAACAGAACACACACACACACACGTATAAACATCTATGCTATAAACTAATAGTAAAAATGATTTAATTGAGGACGACCTTGCTGAAGTCAAGAATGTCGGAACGAAACCGAGTACGTTCTCCTTTGTCGCAGTTGATATCGGCGGAGACATTCTGAATAGCTCCGAAACCAGGAACATGCAGTTCTCTGTTTTGAGTTTCGTCGAGGACAACCAACCTGTCATCACCGCCGTCTCCGTCTTTGCAGTATTTTAACCGGAAATCCGTCGTGATATCGAACCCTCTGCCAAGACTCTTTACCACCGTTTCTACCACATCTCCGCCGCCGCCGGCTCTGTTCATCTCTTCCTGTGGATGTGGTAGTTAAAGCACCGAGTCTTTTGTGGGAAAGAAGGAATACATATATATAGAGACAAAAAAACTAAATAATGTTTTATTGCTTGTAATGTTGATTAATCATCAACTTAATTATTATTATTAGTATTAGTATATATATAATCTTGAACAGAAGAGAAGAACGTGATACTTTGATTAAAGTATGAAAACGACGGTTAACAGCGCCGTTTATGAAGTCTTCGGAGGAACACGTAAATAGATTAATTGCACCGGTGTATTTTAATAAACATTATCATGATGCGTTACATTGATTTATATGTACATTTATTATCCGAATCCCCTGATTAGTAAAGTTACTTTTATTTTGCAAATTTTGCTATTTGTTTGGTTGGTCATGATGACTACTAAATCATGGGAATCAAATATAGAAAGTGTATACTAAATACGGTTTTATTGACTGTAATACTTTGACCCAAAAAAATGGCTAATACATTTTATTTAAATTTGAACTAGTACTTGGTAATTTTAAATATAAAAAATAAAATGTTTTGTTGTTATAGTTCCATTAAAGAAACAAAACAAAAAGCTTTGACCATAGAACCCGCGTCTCAAGAACAAGAATGTTTCAAATGTCATACCCCAAGTCAAACCTATATCGGTTATATTTATTTTAACAATTTTGCATATGAGCTTCACAACCAATCAAATAAGCTGTTATTCTCTTTACTATAGTATTTGCCATTTTTTCCTCTGTATTTCGTCGTCTATATTCTAGGTTCCATATGCGAGATTTGATCATTCTATAACTGTTATGAATATTGGTAAACTGTACTTAAACGCAATAACCGTTTATCTCAGTTGTGAATAGTAATTATATAAATTATATTTGTTCAGGGGAGAAGTAGTTTGTACGGTCAATTAACCCGTACCAGTACCAGTACCCCAATGCTACTGATAACACTGAATGTAAAATGAACATGACTCTATTTCGAAACTTGTTTGACTGATTTTTTATGAAATTGGATAGCAATGTCCAACGTCGCTTTCTTACGTAATTAAAACATCTACAGAACAAACATAAGAAGTTGCCTCTTATTCTTCTTACTTAACCAGTTTTGTCTTCACACACACACCATTTAGCTGATGTGACTATACAGATTTGCGTACACGCAGAAGGGATACATGTTATTATGTCGGTATAGTGACAAAAAGTTCACATTCGATCTGCAACTACCTCTCTACTCGATATTATTTGGGTTTTTGTACCATTTTAATAAGTGGTTGAGTGAGAATGGGGTTTGGTGGTTTGTTTTAAGGTAAGGATGGATACATACAATTGACACACAAAAAGGTGCAACTATCTATCACTAAGATTGATGATATGATCAGTGACGAGGGGTACAAAATTATAAAAAGGTCATCGAGGGTTATCGAACCCCAATTTAGGGGTTTCATTATACCATGTTCAACCAATTATGCATATCTGTCAGACTAGTGGACACAGTTTATAAAGTATGATTTATATTTTTTTTTATGATGTCAAGTGATCCAATGTGCGTTCGTCCCCGGATATGATCTCAATCCAAACATCTCCAATGAGAGGTTCTCAAAGAGAGTATTTTAACATTAAAAACTGTAAAAATATGAGAGAAAAGGAAAATGAGTCTCTTATGAAATACTCATGGAATACCATATTACCCATATATACACTTGTTATTTTCTAATTAGTCCAATTCTTTTTGCATCATTAAAACTAAATTATATTAAAATACTGTACTGTTATATATTTGTTAGAACCCATTTTACTATCCCAATAAGATTGCTCACATGATAGAAATAGTTAAAAAAAAAAGAAGATTGCTCTCATGATCAAATTTTACGTGTTGCGTCTGTGTGAACGCCAGCTTTCGCGACGACGCGTCTTTGGTTGTTCGTTTTTTTGTTTTAGTTTAATTTGCATGCAGAACGGACTCCAATTAAGTGGGCCAAGCCTTTTTATATAATAATACTAATTGGAATTTAACCTAACATGCAAGGCCTTTACGGCCCAATTAATGGTCATGGTGTATTGAATACGTATGTGTATGTTGGGAGCAAGGTGTTATATCAGGAAATCTCTTGTGATTCAGATTTGATGAACATTGATGAGTAAGAATGATTCTAGGGGTCTTGGTGTTGCTTCTAGTTCATAGGAAATAGTTGAGTTTGATTTGTCTTTGAGCAACACCGATGTTCTCAGAGGAGCAATTCTGAAAGAGCTATACATTGTTTTGACTAGCAGTAGTAGAATTAGGATGTGTTGATATGGGTTTCAGATTGTAGTCTTTTGTTTATCAAATGTTAGATTCCAGTATCAGAACTACGAGCATGAATGGTATTTGTTATGTCTAGGCCAGATATGAGTTTGGAGCTATAAACATTTCTTTAAAACTTTAATATTTTTTTTTATTTTGTAATTTGGGGTCATATCCTTATGTTAAACAATTTGGGGGTCTGTCAATAATTTATGCGGCTATATCCAAATCCGGTTCTGGTGATGCCATGCATCTTCATAGAGCACGATGTTCAAACCATTAAAAACAATTTTCGGAGAAAATACCTTCTAAAAGGGCTTGAAATTAGGACCACTTAAACATCTTCTAGATAATCTAATCTAACAGTTGCAACTATTAAACCAAGCTTCTCGGTATTATGTTCAATTTTACCTTTGCTATTCTTCTTCTGTCTTCTAAAAACATTCATACAAAGATATGTATCTCTAAAATATTTTCCAGTTATTAATACCTAATAGCTACATATATTTTTGGTGCAGTGTCAAATTAGAAGTATTTAGTATTCTGTATGGAGATTGTAGTCTTCAGCATAAATCAAGAAACCAATCAATGGAGTAACATTTTAAAAGCTTTTTTTTCTTGGTTAAATGCATAAGAGAGAAAAATACAACCCATGCACAGCCAGATGTTTAGTTTTTTTTTTTGGAGCGTAGCCATACAAATGAAGTAACCTTTTTAACAAAAGATAATAATCAATGAAGTTTTACACCAAAAAAATAATCAATGAAGTAACGTAAGACTGTATGGAAATTAATTTTGGTTTTCAGCTTTGATCAAGAGGCCAATAAATGAGGTAGCGTAAGATCTTATGGTTGTGATAATTGTAGATGGGATTAATTTACTTATTTTTCAATGTGTTTAAAGAAAAGACTAAAGTGGATAGCACGAAAGGTCGTTATCCAGAGATCAATAATAGGGTTTTGGGGCACCGAAACTGGCAAAAACATAACTCATCAAAAATGGAACTGTCCCATTGATACAACAGTTCTGTTCCTATTTATGATCTTCTCACTGTTTACTCATTTGATTCTCTTTTCTCTTTCCAGCTTTGTTGCTCTTAAATTTGTAAAAGTCAGACTCTCTCTGGCGCAGTTCCCAATGAAGAATGCTTGGAAGATTCCCGGCAAGGCTTCCGCCCTGAACCCACCGTCGTTCACCTCCAGTGAGCCTATCCCTCCGCCCCCTATCCCACCTGACCCACCGGATCCAGCCTCCCCTCTATCCCCAATCCAATTTCCACCCCTCTCCTCTGCTTTTTCAACTGGTTCCAAGTCATTCTCTTCTCAGAAAAGAGAGACAAGGACCCTGACTCCCCCACTAACTGCTGCTGCATCAACGCAACAGCTTCTCCCCTCAACTGGTGCCTCAGCTGTGGCTCCTGCAAGCACAAAGAAACCTATAATTGAATCTAGAGAAAAATATTTTCCTAGATCTGAAAACATCACTGTTCAAAGTACTGTTTTTGGTTCCCAGCAAGAAAACCATAACCTAGTTTTCAAAATCCTTGAACCTAAACACTCCACACCGATTCAAGCAAACAAAGCCTCATCACTTTCCGCCCAACTACAGTTACAAGACTCAACTGAAAACCCTCCCATTCCACAAATTCAAACTACCACTCCACCTCCTCAAACCCCATCCCCGCTTGTTGAACCCCTCAGCTCCACCTCACATTCTCTTCTTCCCGATCCTCCTTCCCTTGTTGAGAAAATAAGGGCTTCTGAGAATAAGACTCTGAGACGGTTAGGTCCTGTCACTCTAGCACCTTCGGGAAGACCAAGAGTGCTCATCCCAGACTCAGTTTTCCAAAAAGGAGCAGAGATGCACAAAGATTTCATCATCTGCTATTTCAATGGAAAAGCGCCTCCCTTTAATCAAATCCAAAGTGTTTTCAACCATATGTGGGGGAAAGGGAAAAGACTAGAAATCCACAACAACCCCCTCAACCGATCTGCAATTGTAAGGATCCCAAGTGATTATCTGAGGCAAAAAATCCTAGAGAAGAACATCTGGTATGTGGGAGATTCAATGTTCCACACAGCGCAATGGTCCTCACAACACTCTGCCTCTACTCCGTCTCTCAAAGCTATAAGAATCTGGGCTCATCTTATTGGGGTACCATTAGACCTCAGGCATGAAGAAGGGTTAAGTCTAGTTGCTGGACTTGTTGGAGATCCCAAAGAGACCGATGACTTCACAAAGAATCTTGTTAGCTTGACGGTTTCTCATGTTAAAGTAGAGGTTGACCTCACCTTGCCTCTGCCACCAGTTGTTGAGTTTGAACGAGAGAGTGGAGAAGTTGTCGAAGTCAATGTTCATTATCCGTGGGTTCCTCCGACTTGCTCTCATTGCCATGAGCTTGGACACATTGTCCGTAATTGCCTTACCTACTCTCCTCCAAATGATCCCCCAGAAACTCAAACCAAAGCCCAAGGAAAAAAACCAATTGATCCTTCGATCAACTCAACCCAATCAACCAAAAAAAACCTTACCCAAAAAGAAAAACTCTAAGCCCGCCCCAACTCCTCAAAAGTATGCTCCAATCCTTAGCAACAAGTTCTCTTCACTGCCTACGGACCTGCCTACTGCCACCCCAAACTCTCCACTTGCTGATGCAATGGAAGTAGACAAACAACTTACCCCATTCCTGAAAAATTACGCCTCGACCTCCCCTGATCCAACCCCTAGGCCCTCACTCAAAAGATGCCGATCTTCACCAACACTCTCCCCGCCAAACACCTCTAACCAAAATCCCAATCCTTTTTTCTCTCGTCCTCCCTCACCTTTTGTACTCCCTAGCTCTGGCTTAGCCTCACTAACAGTCTTTCAACTACCTCCAGCCACAGAAAAAAATTCCCCTCCTCTAGTTTCACAATTTTCAGCCACAGAAACTAATTCCTTTCCGCTGTCTGACCAATCATCCTCTATGCCCCCTCCTTGTATAAACACTGACCCCCCAACCTCTCTTGCTATCCAGGAAGCCATCTCTCATGGTGGTGACCTTCCCAGTTCAAAAACTGCCCCTATTACATCTTTTGTTAACCAGGAAGCCATCTCTCATGGTGGTGACCACCCCTATATTAATTAATGAGTGTCAAGCTCTTTTTTTGGAACACTCGTGGTCTAAATGACCCGAGAAAACATCGGAATTTTACTTCTTGGCTTCTTACCCATAAGCCTCTTTTTGGTGCTTTATTAGAAACTCATATCAAAGAACTTTCTCTGGCTCCCTTAATGTCCATTCTCTGCAATACCTGGAACTATGTCTCTAACCACTCTTCTGACGAGGACGGAAGAATCATCTTGATATGGAAAGACCCTCTCAAGCTTCAGATAATGCATCAGTCCAGCCAGTCAATGACTGTAACGCTCTCTCTGCCCAATCAGGATCCCATTTATTACACTGCTGTCTATGCTTCAAATCTCAGTGAAGAAAGAGTGGACCTTTGGGCTGAGCTTCTGCATCTTCATGCGACCCTAGATATGGACAACAATCAGTGGATGATTGGTGGTGACTTCAACCAAATTCTACATCCACATGAACACTCTTCTCCATCTGTAGTTGTTCATGATAGCTTGATGTACCAGTTTCAAGACTGCTTGATGCAATGTGGCGTGTTTGACCTGCGGTTTAACGGACCCTCACACTCCTGGTCCAATAAGCAACCTGTAAAACCGGTGGGGAAAAAGCTTGATCGTCTCCTCGTAAATTCGCGAACCATATCTACCCATCCTCATGCCCACGCCTCTTTCCTCCCCCCTCTGTTCTCCGATCATAGCCCTTGCATTGTAGACCTAGCCTATAGCCTCCCCTCCACTGGAACAAAGCCCTTCAAATTTCAAAACTATCTAACCAAACACCCTGACTTTCTGAAGGTTGTATCAGACGCGTGGGTTCAGGCCGGAAGCACAAGCTCGACTCTAGCACAACTTTGTTGGAAACTAAAGAACATCAAAAAAGATCTAAAAACTTTAAACAGAGAGAATTTTTCTAAAATTCAAGAGAGAGTGAGCGAAACTTACAGTTTACTTCAATGTGTGCAGGTGCAAGCCCTTCAGACACCAACTCCGCAGCTGTTCCAAGAAGAAAAGGACCTTCACCAGAAGTGGCTCTTCCTGCGAGAGATCGAAGAGAGCTATTTCAGACAGAAATCTCGAATAAACTGGCTTCGAGAAGGAGATTTCAACACACTTTTCTTCCACCGAATGTGTCAAGTAAGAGCAAGCTATAATGCCATTCGCTGCTTCTTAGCTGCTGATGGAGTACTGATGACTGACCCTGTGGAAATGAGTAAGCTGGCTGTTGCTCATTTTAAATCAATTCTCGGGCCAGAAAATGGCTACCGACCAATGCTGGCCTCTCCTCATCAATGGTTTCACAACCTCATGAACTTCCAATGTACACTGCAACAAACACAAGTTATGCTTACAGTCCCAACGGGAGAGGATATAAAGGCTCTTTTCTTCAAGTTAAATCCTAACAAAGCTCCAGGGCCGGACGGATTGACTTCTGGATTTTTTAAACATGCTTGGGAAACTGTGGGTGAAGAGGTGATAGTTTCAATCACTAATTTCTTTGAGACGGGGTTCCTGCCAGCGACAACGAATGCAACCATTCTATCACTCGTTCCTAAGTTCCCAGGAGCTACAAATATCACGGACTACCGACCTATATCATGCCTAAACACTATCTACAAAGTAATCTCCAGACTTCTCGTTGCAAGGATTAAGCCAATACTACAAGGTTTGATACTCCCGTGTCAAACTGCATTTGTTAAAGACCGTCTGTTGGTGGAAAATACCATACTAGCTAGCGAGCTCGTACATGGGTATCACAAGAACAAAGGGACCCCGAGGATTACCATTAAAGTGGACATAGCGAAGGCTTTTGATACACTTTCGTGGGACTTCCTCTTCTCATGTCTGGAAAGCTTGGGACTTCCTCCTCACTTCGTCAAACTGCTTAAAGCTTGCATCTGCAAAACGAGCTTCATGGTCGGTTATAATGGAACTGTAAACGGGTACTTCAAAGGGAGCAGAGGTTTGAGACAAGGAGACCCCCTCTCCCCTTATCTCTTTGTAATAGCTATGAACTGTCTATCATTCATGCTTAACTCCGCAGCAGCTCAGGAAAAGATAAAGTATCATGCAAACTGCAAGTCTATGAAGATGACTCACCTCTCTTTCGCCGACGATCTACTGATCTTCATTGACGGTTCCCTCCACTCGGTCCAACAAGTGCTGCAAGTCCTGAAGGAATTCGAGAAAAGATCAGGACTGGCCATCAGTATGCAGAAAACAAGCTTCTATGCCTCAGGTATGACAGACCAAGAAGTGGATACCATTCAGGCTTCAACGGGTATGATCTGTGGCACACTTCCTGTTCGTTATTTAGGCGTCCCCTTGAACTCCAGAAAGCTCAACCTCGTCACTTGTGAGCCCCTGATACATCAAATCAAAAGGAAGTTTTCATCCTGGTCAGTAAAATCCCTGTCTTTTGCTGGCAGATTACTTCTAATCAAAACGGTTATAGCTGGTATTACTACCTTCTGGTGCTCAGCTTTCGTCCTCCCAAAGGCGTGTATTGCTCGAATTAATTCCCTCTGTAGTGTATTCCTTTGGAGAGGTGATATTGATAGCCATAACACTGCTAGGGTCGCATGGGAGACAGTGGTCCTAACAACACAGCAAGGAGGTCTCGGTGTGAAGGATCTTTATACATGGAACAAAGCTTGCTGTCTGAAACTAGTATGGCTTTTGTTTTTCAGATCAGGATCGATGTGGGTGGCTTGGTTCAGAGAAGTTGTACTTAAGGGATCGATCCACAACTACTGGACTACCAAGCCAAAGGCTTCCTTCTCTTGGCTCGCAAACAAGATCCTCAAATTCAAAGATGTTGTCTACCCATTGATTAAACTGCGATTGGAGAATGGACTATCTGCTAGATTTTGGCATGACAACTGGTCCCCCCTAGGTAATGTTGCTACGCTGCTGAACGCTCAATCATCAAGGTTAGGCATTCCTCAACAAGCAACAGTGGCTTCGCTATTCCGTAATGGATCATGGCGTCTTCCACCTGCAAGATCAGAGCAACAGCTACAACTTCAAGCACATTTAACCACAGTCAACCTCACAACTGAGCCAGACTACTTTGAATGGGAGATAGAAGGAAGGATCTCCAGCAAGTTCTCTACTGGTGAAGTGTATCATTACCTGAGAGGGGCGCATGACGAAGTAAATTGGACGACTGCGGTGTGGACATCTTACGGAATCCCCCGACATAATTTTCACACTTGGCTAGTAGTTTTGGATCGCTGCCCAACACGGGATCGTCTTCTACGTTGGGGCCTTCAGGTTCCGCCTGTCTGCTTACTGTGTAACAGCTTCCCCGAAACTCGTGATCATCTCTATTTTGAGTGTGAATTTGCTTATGACTTATGGTTGAAAAGCTCCAGAAGATGTTCCCTTACACCCTCACGCAACTGGCCGGACGCGCTTAATCAGATGATTACATTACCAACTAGCAGAGCTTCAAGGGCACTTCGATTACTCACCCTACTGGCATGGCAGTCAACAATATACTGGATCTGGAATGAAAGGAACGCCAGACTGCATTCCAACTCCTTTCGTTCTGCTGATCGCCTCTTCCGGGTTGTAGATTTACAAATCAGAAACAGGATTCAAAGTTTCAGAGAATCAAACCCACGCCTATCTTCTAGTATGATGCAGACATGGTTCCATCTTGCATGAAGCCTCGTCTCTCATCCATCTCACTTGCGACCGCTTTCCTCTGTATGATCGTTGATCATCTCTGTTCCGCTGGAAAAGACCAGAAGTCGTTAACCATTCTCCATCAAATGGGCTTACTGGGCTTAGGGCTAAAGAAAGTTCTAAACTATTAGTTTCACTATTGGGTATTGCTCACTTAAGACCTTAATGGCCTTGTAAACGTTTTCTTTTTTGCTCTTAATTTTGAAAGCCAATTTTCAAAAAAAAAAAAAAAAAGCTTTGTTGCTCTCTCTCCTCCAAATATTCAAGATTTTGCAAATATGTTAAGATCAGTCCCAATAACTCACGAATTTAATCACTCCTAGATTATCGGACTACGATATCAAGACGACCTTCTTTTCTAGCTATCTCTTTTGCTGTTAAAGGATACATTTTTATCAAGACGTCAATCTAAAAAAGGTTGTTTTGCACAAAAAATCAAGACGTCAATCTAATCAACATTTCGTTCTGTGTTGTTTTATTGGTTCTATCATTATTTAAAGCGTTTTCATGTTAGTATACAAAAGCACACCAAATAGCCATCAAAGTATAGATTATTGTAAATTTCAGATATTTTATTAATTATGTAGTAGTCATAACTCATAAGCTTTTAATATGCAGATGCATGGATTTAGAGATGTATGTGCCCATATTTTTCATGTTTATCATATATAAAATTTATAATCGTGTATAGACAAGTTATTTGTCCAAATATTCATTCAATTGCATTTTAAAATTACTTGCAAATAAAATAAATTATACAAACATTTTTTTATTTCCTTTCGTTTTTAATATAGAATTCCATATAAACAGAATTCATTAGCAAATATTATTAGGCAACACGGTGGAAACAAAAATAGAAGCAATGAGACTTGTGCATAACTCTATTTATCGACAGTCTGACTCAAAGTGCTTTCGTAAGCAATAACACAATAATGCTTCACCCTTTTCTGCCTCCACTGTTCCTCCACTCTTCCCTCTCCTTTCGCTTCATCACTCCTTTTTATTTCCACACTATTTTCTTAATTAATTATTATCTTCGTATATACAAATGACAGTTAATTGTGAGAGTATTCATTTTTAATAAATAAAATGGTCATATAGTTATTTTTTTCTTAATATGAATACCAACAACAGCTTAATATATCAATGTATATATATGTGACATGTTGACCGCATGGTGTTACCGCTGACCAGTGACTAATGTAATCATATTATATGAATATTATATATGTACAATAAATATTTGTAACAGAAATAAGAGTCTCATAGACCGACAAACAGACCAAAAAGTAATCTTAAAACCCTAGCTTCCCAAATAGGTTACATGGCTCTATACTCTATATATGATGTGGGCTTGTAGAGCTTATGTGATAGACGATTGAAACATGGAGGTGAAGAAAGGTGAGAACAGTTTTTTAGAAAACATGAAACAAGATATTGATCAGATTACAAAAGAAGAATACGAGATTCTTAAGAAGAGAATCTCAAGCCACCCTCTGTATGGACTTCTTCTTCAATCACATCTCAGCTGTTTAAAGGTCCAGTCCTCTATCTCTATATATCTCTTTTCTTAAACTACTTTGTTTTGTTAAAATAATTAATTTAATTTCTAACATATCGGGATCCACAACAACCTGCAGGTGTGCTCCGGTGACTTTGACTTACCGGAGATTATGAACACAGCGGATGATCTTGACCTAACCAAACTCTCTCTCGACCCTGATTCTTCACTCGAAGCTACCTCTTCAGACCTTGATCAATTCATGGTTATTTTTCTCCTTTTATATTATTTTCTATAAATTAAAACTATTTCCGCCGAAATATATTTCACAACAAACAACATTTTTACATGTCGTTTTTGCATCTTTCTTAAAATTTCACCTATATCTAATTAATTGAATTTTGTTGAAGAAAAAATAATGATATATAACTAATATTATTCACCTATAGGAAGCGTATTGCTCGACTCTACGGGAGCTGAAGGAAGCCGTGGAGAAGCCTCTTATCGAAGCGCACCGTTTTGTAGATACGGTGTACACTCAGCTAAACGACATTGTTCTCTCGTCACCACCCCCTTAATAAGGGGGAAACATGACAACTCTTTCGGTGCTATTATGTCAAAACGCATTTTCCAAATTGTGAAATTACTAGTGTACTCGTGTTTTATTGTGCTGCGTTTTCAGAAACGCTATTGTAGAATCGATTAACGGCAATCACAATCTGAGAAAATGCACTATATATATCACGCCCTCCTGCTTTGCATTTAAGAAAAATAAAAGTTTATGGAAAAGTATTGTACATTATACATTAATACTCCTTATAAACAAAGACAAACTGTAGACGTTTTCTTCCAAGACTTAGACAATGCGCATAAACCATTAGGATGCGCATGCGGCTATTTATGTGTCTTAGAACAAAGTAATTAACGGTTGTTGCATTACTTATATCTGGATAAATAAATACACAATAATACACCGATCAAAAGACTTAACAGTCTGTGAAAGACATGGACAATTAATGTTTGATGATCCGGGTTTATCACAGTAAGCGGAAACAGGTGGACCGTAAAAGTCAAGACACATCTTCTCGCATTTTTTAGCATCGCATGGAACCATTAATGGCCAGAATACAGGACAAGTTTTCTTCTCCTAATTCATTCTCATCTCTCTGGCACCTCAAACAATTAAGAAATACATAAGGAATTTGTGACATATTTATATATAATTACATCTAAATTACTCACTTAAGATCAATGAAAACTGGGAGGTTCCTTCATGATTATGCAGGTTTTGATAAATTCTATAGTAAGTGGGACGTTTTGTTTTGTCTAGGTGAAACTGTGTGTAAAGAAAATATAGGATTTTTTGTTTGAAAAAGATGCTTTTCTGTTATAAGAATAGTTTAACTAGGAAAATATTACAATTTGTCAAAGTGAGAGATTGGGACTACATTAAGGTTAAAATCTTTGTAATTTGGTTAATGAAAGTTGTTGTTCCGTAAAAAAAATGGAAGAAATTAATTTTGGAATATTTATAAGAAAATGAAATTCATTTCCTACATTTCTGGCTACGATTACTTGCATGTGAACGTGACCCAAGAAAAATGATTAGACGGTATGCTGATAAAAGCGAGAAACTAATTGAAAAATATCAACCAACCAGTTGAAGTAATTATCAAAACGCATGTTTTCAGCCATTGAGAAACAAAGTGTATAAATTCAAACGCAAACGCTGAAAGAAGACAAGCGTCCGAAGAATGCGATTTGCGACCAATAAAACAAGAATGAAAAGGACGTTCACGTGGACCTACCCGCAGCGTATAAGAACCTCTCTCACTCTCCACCATCACCACTTCTCTCACTATAACTGCATCCCCCACTCTAACAAACCCAAACGAGTTTCCATTTTCAAATTCGAATTTCAAATTTTCATCGGAGAAGTTTCGTCGATGAAGGTGATCGCGTCGAGAAACTCAAAGCGTAAGGCTGGGGCGACGCCGTTCGCCGCGAAGAACCTTCCGTCGATGAGTTCGATCCGGAAGAGAGCTCTGATCTCTCCACTATCCGCTGCTTCCGGCTCCAATTTGCTTTCTGCAGTCGATGACAATGTCTCATGCGGTTCCAGCAGAGTCGAGGAGAGCTCGAAGCTGAAGAAGATTCGAATCGAAGAGGAAGAAGAAGAAGTTTGGGGACCTGCTGCTGATCCGAAGCTTCGGAGGATCACGAGGTCATACTCTAAGGTAACCAAGGAGAAGGAAGGAGACGAGATCGAAGTAAGCGAAACGTCCTTCACACGATCCGACGTGACGTTTGCCGAGAATAAGGAGAGCGACGTCGTTTCGGGAGTAGAGTCTTGCTCCAAGTTCGGGAGCGTAACCGGAGGAGGAGGAGGCGATTACGAAGAAACTGAAATCTCCAAACCGAGCGGACACGTGGAAGCGAAGACGGAGTTTGAGACAATCGGATTCGTCTCCGATCTCGCTTGCGAAGAGACGTTCTCCGACGAAGAGGATGAGTCGTCGGAGATATTTTCACAGTACTCATCGGATTACACTTCTTCAGTTTTTTCCGACTCTGGCAGCGAGTTCTCGGAGAGATCTAGCTCTGATGATTCTCCTGTTTCACATACTCGCTCTCTGTACCTCGCGTTCAAGGAACAGTTCTGTAGATCCACGATCCCTAACGATCTCGAATCCTCTCGCGAAGAACTAAGCCGTGAAACTCAATCTGACGTAAGCGTATAATGCTTTCTCATATCTCTTGCTATTGATTACAGCTTGAAGGTGTTGTTAATTGCTTGAAACGATCACTCGATTATTGTTTTAGCTGCTAAGGTTTGAAGATGAAGAGGTGGAAGAGAGCTATCAAAGGCTGAGGGAAAGAGAGAGAAGTCATGCGTATCTGCGTGACTGCGCTAAGGCTTACTGCTCCATGATGGATCATGCTGATTTCATCCCTCAGCTACGCTTGATCATGGTTCAATGGATTGTGGAGGTTGAACATTTATCATCATTCTCTTCTTGTATGCATTGCATTTGATTGAACCGTCTAATAAAGGAACGATTCTAAATGTGTGTATGGTGTTCTTCTGTTTTGCTGATTTGTCTTCTCCCTGACTATACGCAGCAATGCTCTGCAATGGAGCTTCAGCCAGAGACGTTGTTTCTAGGAGTTAGTCTGCTGGATCGTTTCCTGAGCAAAGGAACCTTCAAAAGCGAGAGGACTCTAGTACTAGTCGGGATTGCGAGTCTTACTCTAGCCACCAGAATTGAAGAAAACCAACCTTACAATAGGTAACAAACCATGTTCCATCTTTCATTATTCTGACTTCTAGTGTTCATTAGGTAAAATGGTCTCAATAAGAAGATGACTACATGGCTTCCATATACAAATCTTATATGGTCATGTATGTCAAACATTGGAATCTGTTTCTCAAAAGCTTTGTAGTACAAAAGCTTCTGGACACACACACATATTAATAGTTCAATTTTCTTGAGCTCCTCACCTGATACTTTCTCCATATGATTAGCATCCGGAGAAGGAACTTCTACATCCAGAACCTAAAGTACAGCCGGCATGAAGTGGTGGCAATGGAGTGGCTGGTTCAAGAAGTTCTCAACTTCAGATGCTTCTCACCCACAATCTTTAACTTCTTATGGTAAAATCCTTTATTACTGAAGATTATTTTCTGTTGCAAGACACATACACACACTGACTGAAATATACATATAATTATCATTGATACATCTCAGGTTTTACCTAAAAGCTGCACGAGCCAATCCGGAAGTTGAAAAGAAAGCAAGATCCTTGGCCATAACCTCACTATCCGATCACACTCAACTCTGTTTTTGGCCCTCAACTGTAGCAGCCGGGGTTGTAGTTCTCGCCTGCAGTGAACACAACAAAATCTCAGCCTACCAACGAGTCATAAAGGTACCAATCTCTTCAACACATACTTAAAGATTTTTTGATCTCAAAGAACATACAGAACATTCACAATCCAAACCTCCATCTCTCTCTCTCTCTCTCTGCAGGTTCACGTTAGAACAAAAGATAACGACCTGCCTGAATGCGTCGAGGTATTTTGTTCAACATCACTCTCATCGAATCAGATCTCCTTTTTTCCACTAAAAGAGTTGACGGATGTGTTTTAAATTCGCGTTTCTATATACAGAGCCTGGAATGGTTGCTTGAGCAGTAAGCAATCCACAAGAACAAATTACACCACAAACCAAATACAGTATACTCCAATACGAACTCACAGGTTATTATTACCATTTACGCAACGAACCTTTATAAGGTATATAACAAGCCAATGCCTCTACAGATTTATATGCTTAATCTCTGGACTTTAATTAGCTCTTGTCTCTGCATTACTAGTACCAATTATCAGGCCACATTTGTGCTGCCACACACATTTATTGCTTATTTTGTCCAATACATTACAATCTCATTTTATTAAAACTTTTTTTTCCTATTTCTTCTTTAATAAGGTGTGAAAGACTTCTTATATTTTCAGTCATCACTGTCATTTTTATATTGGTTAGAAGATCAATTTTTTTGTGTCTCTAAGGTAAATAACCTAGCGTCTGAAAATAAATAAAACATATAATTGGAAGGACTGTAGGATTATATATATGGTTTTTGGTACAACTACGATATGAAATGATGACATAATTGCTGATTGTTGCCACCGGAATTATATTCCAATGCTTGAATCCTGGCGCAAAATTTGACAATTCTATGGAATACATCATTTCACATGATCTCTTGTTTATATCTACACTAGTAGCTTGAGATCCTGTTCAATGTGAACTTAGCAGAATTCATTCACTCTCAAGTCTTAACATTAAAATTTCAGATAAGTACTTGCATATAAAAGTTAAAATTGTTGTTTCTCTAGTTTCATTAAAACATATACCATTCAACACATTTTGGGTTATCATTTTAGACATTTTAAAAGATATTCGTTTGAGAAAGATGATAAAACTATAGACAATTGAAAAGGTAATGGCATGAAGTTTTCCGGACCGTTTAAATTGCTTTCTGACGTGGGAATATATCACTACAATTAAAATATGCAAATAATGACTTTTAGTAAGCATCAAAGATGAAATAACAACAAAGAAAAAACATACATAAGTAAAATTTAGAATCAAAATATCAAACAATCACACTCTCAGGGCCCAATTAGATATCTCCCAATCACATTTACACACCAAAACAAACAATCAAACAAGAACTCATTCAATGATACAATGCATAAAAATCAATTTAACGGTAGGCTAATATAGGAATCCGTCAACCATAACGGCCAAGAGCGACGGAGAAGTCGACGGAAACGCCAAAGAGAAGAATGGCTAAGCCGGTGAAGTTAATGAGACGTGACTCAGCGTTTGTGCTCTGACCAAGCATCGTGGCTCTCTGCATGAGTCCGGTAAGTGCTGCGACGATACCCATATAAAATAGAGCCCGACCACCTAAGACGTGCCACGGCATCATCCTTGCTCTTGTCCCTGATGAAGATTGTGGCGCAAGGAATGTGAATGCACCAAGTAGCCACTGTAAAGTTACATCACCACCACAAATTTTCAACAAAGCGATGGTTTAATTAACGTTAAAATCCACGTCTATGAACTGATATTAACCTGGAGGCCGAGGAGGATGAAAGTGGTGAGGCCGATCCAGGAGTGAAGAGATACCATGTCTTTAAGGTTTAGTTTGTCGTGGAATCTAAAGGCAGCGGAGATTCCGACAATACCTAGAACTAATCCTATTAAGTGAAGCCCACCGTGAACCATTTTCTGTACTTGGTGCGAGGCATATGCCGTTTTGTACGTCATCATCGCTGCACAATCATTGTCAATTATTGTTTTTATAATTAATTCATGCATAATCACGAATGTAATTTTTTTGGAAACCTAAATCATTTTATTGGTTATATTATGTATATGCAAGAAAACTACCATTTTATCATTTTTTTTTTTGTTATTTGTTTAAGTCGTGATTGAATTACCTTGGCCGACGAGGAAGAGAAATCCACAGTACATGAGAAATGGGTGCACCTATATATATCAACCATTTCCGAACCAAAAAGAGTAATTAGAAAAAAATGACAAACTAGTTAAAACATGACTGAACGGTTTGAAGTATATATTTATATACACACAAACTGTAAAGACACAAACTTACATTTAAAATCTTAAGGGGATTGTCCGAGCCATACTCGATGCCTTCGCGGTAATGAAGAAGCCATATGAGCATTAGAACAACGGCTAATATGCCAAAGAAGTGAGCCACAAGCGTTGAAAGCGACGAGTGACGCTTAAAAGGTGTTCGATCTGCTGAGACGTCCATCTGATTTTAGTTTGGTTCTCTTGCTAAACACGATGATGAGTCAAGCAATACTGAGAGAGAACATGACAGAAGGGAATGTGCTAGATTGTGTATTGCGTATCGGTTCTGTCGGGTACGGATGATATCTTAAAGGGTTATTTATACTAATATAATTGATGTGTGAAAACAACCCAAAACAATATATAAATAGGACTGCCTTTAATCAAAATATGAAACATAAAATCATACGCAAGTGTTTAAGCCATATATAAATCTAATTTATAATATCACCGGAAGACATTTATGTTCATCAATATCATTAGAGCTAGGAACATTCTTGGTTATTCTTGGCCCCTAAACTAAATATGTCTCGCCGGCCTTGAAGGACATGATTCACTTGCTTCTATTCAGTCCCATCCCTAGTTCCGGGTTAGGGGAGATTAGGTCCATACCCCAAACTTCCCCTAGTTAAAAACAAAAATCTAATATATAAGACTTATACATGCATATTTGTTTTGATGAACTGAATCGTTCGGTGACCTATAACTAATTAACTATGACCAAAAACATAACTTAGCTCGACTTTGTTATTAGTTTATGAGTATCACTTATTTATAGAATTTTAAAATTAGTATAACTTGGTCATGCAAGATATTGGTGAACGAATGAATTGCTTGCGTATAAGGGTTTGGAATAAAAATGAATGGGGTTTCTACAACGAAAACAGCTAAGGTTACACACTTTTGGATTTTTTCGTACGTTTGATTCTAATCTCATCTATCTAACTCACTTTGGCCCTACCTTCTGTTGCCTTTTTCTAGAACCAACCTTAATTATTTGATGTAAGAAATTATTGATCTTTTAAGTTGTATAAAGAGAGAGCTCCAAGACGGAAAATAGAGGAAAGAGATTGGGTCCAGTTACTACGTCCAATAAAAGCAAATATGTTTATTCTTAAAATGTGAGAGAGGTAGGGAAGAGTTAAAAGATGGAAGAAACAAGGGCTACTGATACATTTTTGAGCATAATAGTAAATCTTATAAAAATTGCAAAATATATAGATGGATTCAAGTTTCAACTAAGGTTGAGGCAAGGCAATCATCCGCAGCCAAAATATATAAGTCGTTTTTCAGATAATAATGAACATTTGATAGTTTATATAACTATACGGCTAAGGATTGGGCACAAACAATTAAAGTTAATTAGGATAAGATTATTGAATTGAACCAGAATTTCAGCTGAGTATTAATTTGGTTTAGATAGATTAAATTCCAAACTAAAACTTTGTACGACTCCACATCACCGTCCTTTTTTATCCAGTCAGTGGGAAGATGGAGTTTAAATCACAGGCCTATATATGTGGCTAATGCGCCAATCAAGTGGATATGTCACAGGCGTTTAGATTTTTTAGCTAATAACAGTTTACTCTAACCAGGAATCTCCAACTAAAAACTAGGACTCATCCTATAACTCAATTTACACGCCGTTAATCTCTGGTTCGCCGAAACCAGGAAACTTAGAAATTTCTTTTTGACTCGAGAAAACTTTTGGTCAATATATAGACCGACATGTATTTTATTTTATAAAATGTCAATTTATGGTCAACTATCGTGACCAAATATATACTTTGAACGATTCAAAAGTATGACTAACCTTGCAAAATATCGTTTAAATGTTTTTTGCGATTAAATCTTAATCCTTTGACCCGAAGTATGTTTCTTTCAATGTATGATCAGAGAATTGTATTATGATAGTTTTTCAATTGAATTCAGCATAGTTATATCAAAGAGTCCATGGTCAGACTCTCCCTCTAATTTAATTTGTTTTACCTCATTGTATTTTTTATATTTTTTTTTTTTTGAAAAAGGGCATTCATACCTCATTGTATTTCGTTTCTTTGAATATATGATTTAACATAATCATTCAAATAGCATAATTATATCAAAGCATCCATGGTCAAATTTAGATGGAGAAGATATTATTTTTCTCAACAAATCGAGTATTTGTCAATTAATTATTTAGATGACACCTGACCATATGAGTTCATGTACGGAGAAGGAAAACTAAGGATAATATTTTTTGTAAACAATGATTAATATTTGTTTCATAGTGACGATATGTTAAATATTGGGCTTTGATATAATTGTATGGCCTTTATAAGCTTTCGAGTATAATTTCAATTCCAAATGGGTCCTTGACAAGAAGCCTCTTGTATATGAAATCATATCACCGGTTTGTTGCCCTCACAACGTCTTTATATTGCTACGCGAATCAGACATTATTGGTTACCATTTACTCGGCTAATTTTTTGGGTTAATGCACAAAACCAAATCTCGGATCTTAGCCGTTGGACCCAGCAACAAAATAATTACCGATATGCATGGGAGGAAAATATCGCACGTGAATATTTCATGCACTGATGCTCATTGGGATCTTCCATTAGCTCACGTGCATTACTACGCACACGTTAGCAGAAAACTGTGTTATTCGCTAATTTGCTCCCAGCATACTTGTTGGGATGATGACCGTTGTGAGTTCCCAAAGTTAACTTTAAAAACAAACAAAATGTTATTTATGTACCTACCAAACATATAGTACTATACATAACAATGATATTGTAAATTGGTTTATTTATGCATGGACCCATCTCAGCTGACAAACACTTATATTCATCTACAGAGGAGTATTAACGGCGTCAATGTTGCCGTAAATTGCGTTGCAGAGAGTAGTTTAGCTGTGAGACTATGCCAAGGACCAACGGCTACTTGATGCTGACTTGAAGTAAATTTCTATACGTCAGTACTTACCTAACAAAATTTAAGCCAGACTTATACAACGTCAGAGTCACAAGCCGATCAAATTACTCATCATTCACCGAAAAAATATCACCCCCCCCCCCCCCCCCCCAACATTATGTGTACTTGTGTAGTGTGTATCTTTTATACAAAGACAAAATTATGTACTCTACAGTTTGGAAGGTCTAGTTCCCTTAATTTTATGCTTGAATATAAAACAATCAAAAGTATGAGAAATTTTTTTATAGTCTTGAATCTTGATTATGAGTATTTAAGGTGCTCTTACCAATTAATCTAGTCGATTCACTGTTTTTTTAATAATCCAGAGGTATTTGGCAGACCGAGACCCAACCGTCTAGTCATTGGGAGGTTTGTTTATCGACACCAAATAGATCTGGTTGATCATAATGAAAATTAGATATACATGTCGTATGACCACAGAAACGGATAAATTTGAATTTAGTTTGTTTCGTTTTCGAATATGGGGTGCTTATCACCTTTCCAAATTTCGATGTACCACTCGACCAAGCTTGTGTGGTTGACTAGCTGGTTTTGATAGCATATGTGTAACTATAAGTCTAGAATGTTGGGTTTAATAGATTTAACTTTGCAGTATATTATGAATATATGCTTTTGATACCACCATAGATTTAACTTCTAGTTCTTGTAGTTAAACAAAGTTGCAATTACTTCGCTGCTGATTCGTACCATACCGCTTTTCTCAAAACAACCGGCAATTTTCAGGCATTAATTGGCTTTTCTCCGCCGTGTCAAACGTTTACATCTTGGCCACTGCTCCATGATGCTACCGTCAGGTCACAGCTGCGTTTTCAACTATTTTGGCGATTGGTTTACGCGATTCTCCTTCGATCGCGGATTGATTTCTTTATTAAGGGCAAATCTTAAAATATTCAATCACTTGGTCATGTCGGGAATGTAACGGGACGGCAAATGGGGAGGCTAATCAAATTGGCTTTTTATTTGTTTTTATTATCGTAAAGCGTCGAACCAACTTTTTCACCCAAGTGATTTAACTTTTTCTTTAAATGGGACCCCTTTTGTTCTCAAGTGTGACTATTTCTATCCATAAAAAATAATATTGGGCTGTGTTATGGTAAATATAAACGAGAAGTACTCTTGGTTTCTAATTATTTTCTGCTTTTTGTTCCCTTCACAATTTTTAACCCTTTTAACTCCTGTTTTATCTTAGTATTTTATAGAAAAATTATAATTGATACTAAAAATGTTGTAATGATTGAAACAAATACTTATACTACAGTATTTGTAGTATTTCATCTGTATAAATTTTCTTTCTTTGCTCTGAAAATAAAATAATTTTGAGGTGTGAGTGAGTCTACCTGTGACTATTTGTCGGGCGGGACACATGTGTAAGCACCAAAGCACCTTGTGCTTTATTGCTATTTTTTGTCAGCTTCTCTCCGTCTTTTATATATCTTTTGTTCTTTTCTTTATGATCTCCTAAATTTCAACGTGATTATATAGATTTTTCAATTATATAACTACTAGTTAAATTGTTAATCAAATTTTCTGTGATTAAATTGATCTTGTAATAAAAAGTGTGCTTAGTTATTAAGTTGATTATACTTGTTTACATTCATGTCTCAAGATTCTTTCAGTCCAATGTACTACCAATTTTTTTTTGTTTTCTGTTCTTTTTTTTAGTTGTTGTCAACATGTACTATTAATTCAGTGTACTAAATTTAAAAGTAATTATGAAGTAAGTTGACATTATAATAAAAACTTAAATTCTTAGAAATATGAACCATTTATAGCCAGACGTACTCTGCAGTCGATATCTTGGTATGCATGCTATTTCTCTCTTTCTCTTTCTCAACACACCTCCATAGCTCGCTCGTCCTCAACACGCTCAGCTATCCATTTATATCTATTCACCCCTTTTCCCCCTCGTAATACTATACACAGTTGAAATTAATCTTCAAGAAAATGGGGTTTGTAGCTCGATTTTTAGTTTTCATGTCACTCTTTACCGGTTTAGTCTCCGGATTTGCTCTGCAAAAGCTTCCTCTTATACAGTTCGACGAAGGTTACACACATCTATTCGGTGACCAGAATATGATTGTTAACAGAGACGGAAAATCTGTCCGGTTAATACTTGATGAGAGAACCGGTTTGTCTTCTTGGTCCCTCTTGGGTCTTTTTTGTTTCTGCTTTCTTTTTTAATTATTTTTACTTAGTGTTATGTTGACCTGTAATCAATTTGCAGGCTCAGGGTTTGTCTCAAATGATATTTACTTACATGGGTTCTTCAGTTCTTCTATCAAATTGCCAGCAGATTACTCTGCAGGAGTTGTTATTGCCTTCTATGTAAGCATAAATCTAATCTCTATTTCTTTTACTAATTAATTAAACATATTTCTTGAAGACTTTGTTTCACTATTTCAATGGGATTAGATAAGGAATACAAGGGCTAAATCTTTTTTTTTGTGTGTGTTTATGCATGTTTCTCATTATCAGCTGTCAAATGGGGACATATATGAGAAGAATCATGACGAGATTGATTTTGAGTTTCTCGGGAACATCAGAGGCAAAGAATGGAGGATTCAGACCAACATATATGGTAACGGAAGCACGCATTTGGGCAGAGAAGAAAGATACAATCTTTGGTTCGACCCAACAGAAGATTTTCACCAGTACAGTATCATGTGGTCTCACTCTCACATCATGTAAGTTTATAAACAAAACCAATTTTAATTACTAGTTAATCATCCTCTTAAGTCTCTGGTTCAGCTTAGAAAAGTTAACCAAGTCACTTGATAGTTTTGGGCTTTTATGAGTCTTTTAATGATCTATCAGACTTTTTAACCGTCGCCTGATGTTTCTATTAAAAGAAAGCCAAATGGGTTTTATGTGATGAATTAATTTTTTTTGTTTCATTCAACTTTATACGTAAAGCTAGTGGAGTGGAGTTTGGTTTCTTGTTCTGGAAACTTATGTGCTTTACAGCTTTCGTTCCTGGCAATATCAGAGACCTAAACAGAGTATTTTTGGAAGAGAGAATCTTAATCCAGTCCACTAAAAAAAACCTGGAATCTTGTAACCAAAAATGTCATATTTTTAAGATAATTTTCAAATTATGATTCTTATTTTTTTTATTTATGGCAGATTTTATGTAGACAATATTCCGATCAGAGAGGTCAAACGTACGGCGTCAATGGGCGGTGACTTCCCGGCGAAGCCTATGTCTTTATACGCAACCATATGGGATGGTTCCAAATGGGCGACCAACGGTGGCAAGTATGGTGTAAATTACAAATTTGCCCCATATGTTGCTCAGTTCACCGATATGATCCTCCACGGCTGCGCCGTTGACCCTATCGAGAAGGTTCTGAGCTGCCAAGACGGAGCCGCAGAGGATCTACGGCTAGCGTCGGAGATAACAGAGTCTCAGAGGAAGAAAATGGACAGCTTGCGGCGGAAACACATGACTTATTCGTATTGTTATGACCGTACGAGGTACAAGGTGGCTTTGCCGGAGTGTGTGGTGAACCCGGAGGAGGCTAAGCGGCTTAGGGTCTATGATCCGGTAACGTTCGGTGGGATCCCTCACCGTCACCGTCATGGGAAGCACCGTAGCAAGAGCCGCCAGTCGATATGATTTGGTGGTGTGTATTATTTTAGCTAGAGGGGTTTTTTTTTTGGCATTTTCTATCTTGTATAGGAATATGAATTATGGACTGAGCGATGGATTGACAGTACTGAGATATTTTTATTTACCCCCACTAAAAATTGTCGTGAAACATAATAATAAAATATTTTGAATATTTTATTTAACACGAATAAATTAATAGAATTGTTATTTGTAAGCTAAAAATTTAGGAATACAATGTCAAACTGGAGAAAGTGGCAATAAATAATCAAACACGAATATTCATAAAATAAGCAGATGGAATATAAGATATCAATTTTTGTTTTCGTAAGCTATTCTCATTCTTCATATATTCTCATTCTTCATACTATGAATTATGCATGTATGGTCCTCATAATTCTTGGTTTTCAACAAAAATGAGTACGTTTGTTTATCCTGTACAAGTATTTCAATGGCTCCAGTAAATATTATTGACTTTTTGGTCCTGCCAGCATATATTATTGACTTCACTGTCTATTTTACGTGAGGTGACCACATTGCACATTTCAGTTCATTCACATATACACAATGCGTCATCAACAGTGTCATTTCAAGGTGCATCGACGTTAGAAATTGTGGGTCCGTTTGGGATGACTTTCGTGCGATGTTTTCCGAGTTACACTTATTTTTCAGTGTAGAAACATTCAAACATGGAGCACTTGGGCGAAAACAAATGGCACCTTGAAGATAATCTGTGACAAACTTTAAATTGTTCGAGAAAAAAGATCGTATATATTTGTCGAATACCATGTCGTGTACCTTGTAAGTTTTAACAAGTGGTGTCTCCAGATGGCATCTTCCTGAATCCTGGTGAAGATACCCATTGAGCCATTATGACATGTTTACTTTTACTTAGTGTTTTGGACCTTTTGGTTATAGAGGATCACATAAAATAAGAGTAAGATAAAACGTCAACAACAATGATATCTATACGTGTCGTCTTATTATATGTGGACGCGGTTATATACAATTACATCCCATTAATTAATCAACGACTTTACTAAGGAAAGCAGAAAAAATCCGTAATCTACTAATAATAGCAATCCCAATTAATTCCAAAGGTTGTGAGTCCACTTATGTTGAAAG
This sequence comes from Brassica napus, assembly GCF_020379485.1. Taxonomy (NCBI): domain Eukaryota; kingdom Viridiplantae; phylum Streptophyta; class Magnoliopsida; order Brassicales; family Brassicaceae; genus Brassica; species Brassica napus. Next base: position 41,581,946 of record NC_063442.1, read on the forward strand.
ATTGTGTCTTTTGAAAAAAAAATATAAAGGGTTGTGTCTTTTCTAAAAGTTCTATGTTGGAAGGTTATGTCTTTTCCAATTAATTTCTAAGGTTGTGAATCCACTTATGTTGAAAGGTTGTGTCTTTTGAAAAAGCAGTGTAAAGGGTTGTGTCTTTTCTAAAAGTTCTATGTTGTAAGGTTGTGTCTTTTCCAATTAATTCCTAAGGTTGTGAACTTCAATTATGTTGAAAGGTTGTCTTTTGAAAAATATGTGTAGAGGGTTGTGTCTTTTCTAAAAGTTATATGTTATAAGGTTGTGTCCTTTTAAAAATAGTCTAAAAGTTGTGACTATTCACTAGTATCGTCTTTTAAAAAGTGAGAAATTGTGAGTATTAGAAGAATGTGACTATTCATATTGAAGGGTTGTGACTATTCAAATAGGCTTTAAAAAATCTATAAATAGTCTCTCCCATGCATTTTTCAAATCAAATTTTCACTAATCTACTAATAATAAAATGGTGAAAAAAATAATGTCAAAGTTGCAACTTTTCATCTAAACAAGGTGTCTTTTCATCTCAAAGTAGGATTGCTTTAAAAAATATTGGTTTTATTTAAGTAATGTGTTAGTTTATATATAATAAGTGTTGGTATTTTATAAGAACTCTCCCAAAAATTAAAAAAAAAAATATTATAAATGAGACGGGTCATATTAACGTAAATCAACATATATTTATTACAATATTCAATTTTCTGAATATTCATTTTCAATAAATAAAGCAGGTAGATAAATATACAAAATAACAGTTACCAACATATAAATTATAATTGTTTAAAATTATAAACTAATAATTTTAATATTATGTCTTAAATAGGAAAAAAATTATATATCATGCAAAAAAAAAATTGCATTTTGTTCAAAAAGTGGTTGAAGATAACTATCATGTGAAAAATGTATGAAAAAACTTAAAAAGGATGAAGACACAATTGTGTATGCAATATGTGTTTTGATAAAAAATTAAAGGGAACATTAAGGTTTATAAAAAAAATATATATATATATATATATATATATATATATATTTGAATACTTTGTAAATCATATTTTAATCATCAAAATTAAATTTAATTATTTATATGATTTAATTTTTTTATCAGGCATATAAAATTATAAATTATAGATTATAATATATTTTTTATAAAATGAGTTCCCGTGCGATATCGCACGGGCTCTTTGCCTAGTTAGTGTAAGAATAAGATTGGATTACTAGTCATACTCAGCTGACTCATCTTTCACATAGTATATATGTTTATTATACGTGTCGATAACTACTGATCTGAATTATCTAAAGTTTCATTTTACACAATAAAAGTTGGAAACAACCATAAGACAAATCTCATATAATTAAACAAGTGACGAAAGTTCTTTTTGGGATTGTGTGTTCAATTTCAAAGGGACATAACTTCTAAGTTCCAACAAAGCCTACAATCTGTCTGTTGCAAGAAAATAAAACAAAACCTAGAACCTATCTTGTAGGCCCATGTTTGATCCATATGTAAATCTTATCATAACATATCGGGTCACTAGGCCCATTTGATCGAAGAAAAATCAATCTTAATCATAATCAGCATCTTTAAAAAAGATGCGGAATCTCGATTATGATTTGCACAAAACGTACCTTAACTCACTAATGTGAATGTAATCTTTCGAAATTACTAGGGATTAACCCGGGCTACGCCCGGGATTTTTATTTTTTTCTAATTTAAGTTGTTAAATTATTTATATTTAGGCTATGATTTATATTTATATAAATGTTAAAATGCATGTCATAATTAAAATTTATTTTTAAATTTTAACACGTTAAATTAACATATTTTTTACTATTTAAATATTTTTTTATAATTTTATTGGCTATTTAGTTATCATATTTAGCAAAACTATCTTTTGAGTGTTGGAATAAATGTTTTAGAGATTTTATTAAGCTGCAGAGTATTTTTGGATCGACCACATGCTCAACATTCGATTGATCCGTAAAAAGATGGTCGATCTCCTTGGCCAGGTAAGTACAATTTTAGCAAAAATATCTTTTATTTTCAAATATTAAGTATATAACTATTCTTTTTAATATTTTTTTAATTGTATTTTTGATTAAATTATTGTATTATAATGGTTATGTAAATATTTTTTGTGATGTTTGAATTTTTGTTGTTCGTATACTTAACCTAGATGATATTGATGTTTAACAATTTATTGTTTTCTGGGAATAGAAAATAATGATATATCAAAACGTATCTAATACTTGTTAAATGATAGTATAATGTAAATTACATCCATTATTTGAAAATAAACATTTGTTGTTTTTATTTTTATTTTAAATCAGAAATTATTTTTATTTAAAAACATTATTCATATATAATATAATAGTTTAAGTTTGGAAGATTAATCTATATATATAAATTATGTATATTTTTTAAAACATAATTTAAGATATTATATATTGAGTATCTGAATAAAAGCTGAATTTCTTATCTTGAAAATCAGATAGTTATATTTTTGTCTTCATGTTATACTCACCAATCCATCATTGATATTTATAACTCAGTATGTTTTTTAAAAAACTTAGTTTTAAGTAATAAACGAATTTAATAAATTAAATTCATCACCTATAATGTTTTGTAAACTATATTTGAAAACTCTCTAAAATTATATTTGAAGCATAATATTATTATTATTTAATTTAAGTTATTTTAAACATAATATATGCTAAACCAACTTAAATTATATTTACAATAAGACCATCCTAAACCGGTTAGTAAACCAAAAACAATACTAAACCAACATGAACCAATACCTGATTCGGCGAGGAAGGAAGTGTTTCGAGATAAACGCTTGAATGGTTATCAACTGAAATGGTTTGATTATGAAAGAGTTAGTATGAATATTAACAATAAAATTATAGATTAGATTAATTTAAATTTGTAAGAATACCTTTGAGTCTATGAAAATCAATTCAATTCCCATGAATAAGTTTGGCTTTTGGAAGTTGCGGGTTTCCCAACAATGAATCCACCTAACAAAAAGTTTGTTGTTATAAAAAAATATCATTCAATGTCATTAAAGGTTTCTGGGACGGCAAGAGTTGATAGTGAAACTATTTTTTTTCTCGAGTGCTTTGAAATTTTGCTTAATAGTGTGAGGTTGATGTGGATGGAATAATGAGTTTTATAGGGACTTTCTTAATGTAAAACTATACATTTTTTTTTGTTTAATGTGGTATTTCCATTTTTATATAATTTACTACCATTTAAAGATAGAAGTACATTTTAAGATAGATGCTTAAATCTTAATGTACTTTTTCCATTTTTTAATATGTTTATTTCCATTTCTTATATTTTTATTTACGTAATATCTAAATTTTATATTTTTAAGTAGATATTTAAATATTAATGCACTTTTTCCATTTTTAAATTGTGTATTTACTTATATTATATATTTTACATTTTAAGATAGATGTTTAATGCTTGATGAACTTTTTCCATTTTTAAAAAAAAAAGTGTATTTACTTATTATTACATATATAATTCATATATTATATATTTACTTATTATTTATTTTCATGTATATGTATTTCCATTTCTTGTACTTTTAATTTACTTAATATCTATATTTTACATTTTTAGATAGATGTTTAAATCTTAATGTATGTTTTCCATTTTTAAAATTGTATATTTCTATTTGTTATACTTTCTATTTACGTAATATCTATATTTTAAATTTTAATATATATTTTTAAATCTTAATGTAATTTCCCATTTTTTAAATTTGGTATTCACTTATATTATATATTACTTATTATTTATTTTTCTTTATATTGTGTATTTCTATTTCTTATACTTTCTATTTACTAATAATTTTATATTTTAAGATTGATTTACATTTTAAGATAGATGTTTAAATACTAATGTATTTTTTCCATTTTTTTAAATTGTGTATTTTCTTTTCTAATACTTTCTATTTACTTAATATCTATATTTTACATTTTAAGATAGATGTTTAATATTTAATATACTCTTTTCATTTTTTAATAATTGTGCATTTACTTATTATTGTATATATAATTCGTATATTTATATATTTATAATATTTACTTATTATTTATTTTTCTATATATTGAGTATTTCTTTTTCTTATACTTTATATTTAGTTAATGTATATATTTTATATTTTAAGATAGATGTTTAAATCTTTACGTATTTTTCTATTTTTAATGTAAAACGGCAATGTTTAATAGAAGAACTTGGACATCATCCATGTACCTGGAAGCTACCTGGAAGATATCAAGCTTTTACGAAGAAGTTTCCTCAACTCAGACATCATCCATGTACTCCGAACAGAGAACCAAAGGGCGGATAGCTTGGCACGTAGTGCTAGGAAACAACCGTCTTTCGTCGTTCATATGGATGCGGAGTTACCGATTTGGTTTACAGAGTCAACATGAGTCTGTGAATGTCTTGCTGTCAAAAAAAAAAAAAAAAAACTTGGACAAATAGTCAAATAGTTATATTTATGTTTTTTTTTTTTAATAAAATTCTAATGTTACATTATGAAGATAACCCGTTTTTTTAGTGAACAATGGTAATCTTACACATGTTTAATGTAGTTTTTCCATTTTTTTATGTTGTATGTTTACATATTATTGTTATTTTTAAATGTAAAATGGTAATTTTACATATGTTTAATGTAGTATTTCCATTTTTTATGTTGTATGTTTACATATTATTTATTATTTTCGAAATTATATATAATTTTTTTTTTTACAAAATAGTAATGTTACATTATGGAGATAAGCCGTCTTTTTTTTAGTGAAAAATGGTAATCTTACATATGTTTAATGTAGTTTTTTCATTTTTTATGTTGTATGTTTACATATTATTTTCTTAAAATAAAAATGTAAAATGGTAATCTTACATATGTTTAATGTAGTATTTCCATTTTTATGTTGTATGTTTTACATATATTTATTATTTTCAAAATTATATATAATGTTTTTTGTTTTCTTTATAAAACGGTAATGTTACATTATGGAGATAAGCCGTCTTTTTTTAAGTGAAAAATAGTAATCTTACATATGTTTAATGTAGTTTTTACATTTTTTTTATGCTGTATGTTTACATATTTTTTATAATTTTCGAAAATAAGTAATATTAAAATGTAAAACTATATTTTAATGCCATGTGTCATCTTTCGAGATTATATTATATATTTACTTATTATTTATTTTTCTTTATATTGTGTATTTTTATTTCTTATACTTTCTATTTACTAATAATTTTATATTTTAAGATTGATTTACATTTTAAGATAGATGTTTAAATACTAATGTACTTTTTCTATTTTTTTAAATTGTGTATTTCCTTTTCTTATACTTTCTATTTGCGTAATATCTATATTTTACATTTTAAGATAGATGTTTAAATCTTAATATACTTTTTCCATTGTTTTTAAGTTGTGTATTTCTTTTTCTTATATTTTCTATTTACTTAATATCTATATTTTACATTTTAAGATAGATGTTTAATATTTAATATACTCTTTCCATTTTTAAAAAATTGTGCATTTACTTATTATTGTATATATAATTCATATATTTATATATTTATAATATTTACTTATTATTTATTTTTTTATATATTGAGTATTTCTCTTTTTTATACTTTATATTTAGTTAATGTCTATATTTTATATTTTAAGATAGATGTTTAAATCTTTACGTATTTTTCTATTTTTAATGTAAAACGGCAATGTTTAATAGAAGAACTTGGACAAATAGTCAAACATATTTATGTTTAATATAGTATTTCCATTTTTATGTTGTATGTTTTACTTATATTTATTATTTTCGAAATTATATATAATGTTTTTTGTTTTTTTTATAAAACGGTAATGTTACATTATTGAGATAAGCCGTCTTTTTTTTAAGTGAAAAATAGTAATCTTACATATGTTTAATGTAGTTTTTCCATTTTTTAATGCTGTATGTTTACATATTTTTTACAATTTTTGAAAATAATTAATATTAAAATGTAAAACTATATTTTATGCCACGTGTCATCTTTCGGGATAAATTTTTTCCGCTGATGTGGACGCCCTATGGAGCCTCAAAAGCTCCCTTTTATTAGTAGAGATTATCGACGACCGAAAATATTAATTTCCAATAAAGTTTTCATGAATGAGGAAAAAATGAGATTGAGACTCATTGAGAGAGATGTGAAGTGATCTGAGTAAGCCACCATTTTAGACTCTGTTAAAACGCATGCGTATTAACTAGGCTAAACTTATCACTTACCCCTTCTTGTCCTAAAAACAAAACCTAAGATCCGTCTCTCGTCTTGCCTTTTACGAAGCTTCCCCCGTAACACTTTATACATCATCACTTTTAACTAGATTACACCTCTTTTATTTACTCAGCTTCACCATCACGACGTTATTCTCGTTTTTTGTCAGATCTGCTCTGTTTCGCCTCATAATAAAAACCTTCACATTTTAATGGTCATTCATTCTATAATTTTTTAATTTAATTTAAAAATCCGAAATTCAACAACTTTCTTCCTGGGTTTTATCTGAATCACGTTAAAGTCGACATCTTTACACTATTTAGCTCATTATATTTCCTCTGTTTTCTGCAGATCTGTTTGAAGTAAAACCTTTGCCTTGCGTTTGAAAGAATCAAACTTTATTGTTACCACTTACCACAAAATGGCAATGCCACCGGGTAACTGGATCCCCGACGGGCGAGACGGGTTCATCTCGTGAATTCGTGGGGAGTTCGCCGCAGCCAACGCCATCATCGACTCCCTCTGCCAACATCTTGTAGCTGTCGGAGATCAAAACGAATACGAATCCGTTGTCTCAGCAATCCAACACCGTCAAGCAAGCTGGTCTCAAGTTCTTTATATGCAGCAGTTCTACTCGATCGCTGACATCTCTCACTCTCTGCATCAAGCTGCTTTGAAGCGGCGGCAACAGGGAAGGCCTCAGCAAAGGCATTATTACAGTTCTGATCAGTTTGGAGGGAGGAGATCAGGGCCTGGATTTAACAAGCATCATCATGGTGGGGGTGGTGGTGGTTACAGAGGAGGAGGAGCTGAGTCTATGGTGAGAAACAAGAGTGAGATTAAAGTAGCAAGTGATGATAAGGCATTGTCTGTTGCTGAGGAGAAGATAGGTAATGTGAATAGTCTTTTGGTGTAGGCTTATTAGCTTGCTTGCTTGTAAGAAAAGTAAAGTTTTTTTTGGCTGTATATTGTGGAACATGTTAATAGTGGAAGCTCTAGACTCTTTGATTTTTCACTTGATATTAGACTTTCATTGAAATGTTATGGTTATGTGTTGTTACTTTCTTTCAGATAACAATCTCAGTTCTAAGAAAAAACAGGAAGAGAAAGATAAAGAGTGTCCTGCAAGCATGGCAAAGACTTTTGTTGTTGAAGAGATGTATGAAGCAAAGTTGGTGAGTTGTATGTTCTTTAATGTTTGTTTTTACTCTTTTTTTTTTTGAGAAACTGTTTGTTTATACTTCACACCTACATTGTATTTCTTATTTTTTTGTTTTTGTTTTTTGTGTTTAATGTTTGTGAGTTGGTGAGTTGTATGTTCTTTAATGTTTGTTTACACTTCACACCTACAATACTAACTTCTGTATTTTTTTTGTTTTTGTTTTTTTTGTGTGTGTTTAGGTCAATGTTGTTGAAGGATTAAAGCTATATGAAAAAATGGTTGACGTCAGTGAAGTTTCTCAACTGGTATCTCTTGCAAACAATCTGAGAAACGCTGGAAGAAGAGGTCAACTCCAAAGTAAGAATCTTTTTTTATACACTCTTCTAATGATTTGAATCTCAGGTCTTGAAACCGTTGTTTCATGATCAAAAACAGGTGAGGCATATGTGAGTTATAAACGTCCAAATAGAGGACATGGACGCGAGATGATCCAGCTCGGTCTCCCTATAGCTGATACAATGCCTGATGATGATGAGAGTGCCAAAGTCAAAGGCAAGTTCTGTTAAAAAAATGTTTTTTTTTTACTTTATAATAACTGTTTTGGTTAAAACATGAGTTTTTTTTAAAATGCAGATAGAGGAATAGAGCCAATCCCATCGTTTATTTCAGACATCATTGAACGTTTGGTCTCAAAGCAAATCATACCTGTGAAACCAGACGCATGCATCATTGATTTCTTCAACGAGGTTAGATTAGTTTTTCTTAACTAATTAATCTGTTTTTCTTATAACTAAGTGCAAGTCTTGTTCTGAAACTATAGGGAGATCACTCTCAGCCTCATATGTTTGTTCCCTGGTTTGGACGACCCGTTGGGATCTTGTCCTTGTCTGAATGTGATTTCACATTTGGAAGAGTCATTGTCTCTGACTATCCGGGAGACTACATGGGCTCTCTCAAGCTGTCTCTCACTCCAGGGTATATATAACTGGTTCAAGCTTCACTCTCAAGTTTGTTAAGTTTTTGATCTTTCAATCCGTTTATGTTTGAACAGATCTCTTCTTCTGGTGGAAGGCAACTCCGCAGATCTTGCCAAGTTTGCTATTCACTCAATCCCAAAGAAGAGGATTCTCATCACTTTCACCAAATCTCAGCCGAGAAACTCTATAGGGGGAACTAACTGGAGTCCACCGCCTAGCAGATCGCCGCAGAATCATCACAACAGTGTTCAGCCGATATTCAAAGTACCTTCTCCTCCGCTTGCCTCTCCAATGCCGTTCCCAGGTGGTGTCTTACCTGTGGGAACGAGCTGGCCACTGCCACCACCTCAGCCAAGAGTGCCTGTCCCTGGCACTGGTGTGTTCCTCCCACCAGGTTCAGCCCAACAACAGGTTGTACTAGGCTCCACAGAGAAATCCAACGACAGCAATGGAAGCAACTGTGCAGAAGGAAAGATATAGAGAGCAGAGATAGAAACTTGGAGCTGCAGTTTTTAAACTATAAAAAGAGCAGCTACTGCTATGAAACGTTATCTCTTTTTGTTTTTTTTTTGTTTGCTACTTCAGAAAATTGTTTATTAGGAACAAAGAGAACGAGCGAAATTTACATGTTTTGACGTTTTCTTCTCTCTAAAATCACTTAGTTATCAACTTTACAATCAAACGTGCTTGTGAACTATACTTGTCAATACAACTCATCCACAAAATAGAGTTGTATCCATGCCATTCCTATAGTGTCCATCGTTTTCATCTACAATAATCATATGTTTGGGCTTATTGCTGGTTTAGTCCAGTTCCTCTAGTAATTTAGTAAGTGGGCTTCAGACTACTAATTATAGCATGATGCAGTCTGCAAGGTTGACTTATGTGACCCTTGAATCTCCATTGAATCAATGGTGGTCCTAGACAGTACCCCTACTGTAACATCAATCCGGTTAAGAAAGTCTCAAACCGGACGGTACAGATAGGGACATGTCTTTTGTCAGTTTCTGAAGTTAGGTCAGCATTATCTTTGAGTCAAAAGTTTTGACCAATTAGCGTTGGGGATGGGAATTCTCTAGCTGTATTCACAATCACACATATCTTGTATTCACCTAACGAAAAATTATTGAAACAGCACTGGGTTTGCTGATGTAATTGCCTAAATCATTTTATTCAACAACCTCTTCTTCCTCCTCCTCGATGCAATATATGACTGACTATATACTATTAGATCCATGTGCTGTTTGTGTCTTTACGTTAACAAAACGTAAGCTCTTTTCAGGTTACACGTGTGTTGATTAGTCTGTGTATGATGAATGGAAAGCAAATGCTTCCCAAAGAAACTGAATCATGTTGTCAGCTACTCATTGATCTCAAGGGGATTCTTCTCGTAATGAATTGGCGATTAGAGATCTATATATCTATAACTTGGACCATGTAAAGTACAACATGAATTTGTTTTGCATGTTTTCTGTTGATAGAAGTTTTGATATTATTAGGAACGTGATTCATTATTGTTCAATGTCATTGGTTTGTAGTCTTCTTAATGATCATTACTTTGTCACTAATCTTCTTACAATTGTATGAAGTAAAAACAAGTGTAAACAGAGAAATAAGAATAAAGGAAGTGGAGAGGAGGAGCCATTTGAGAAATGATGCATATATTCATATATACTATCTTTCTCTAATCAAACCCCTTCTGCCTTTTGTGATGATCACATTTTATCCTTTTCTCTTTCCACTAATAATTTTTTTTTTCCAGTTCTCATTTACATGATTACATCTTTAACTTCTTGTATAAGTTGAATCTATATAATATACGATATAATAAGCAATTAGTATCCGGACATGTGGGGTCGACCACACGCCCATTTTAGTTTTAAATTATCTTAACCCTTCAAAACAAATTAGAGAACACAATCTTCATCATTTCCTTGTTATTTCTTTAACGCAGAATCCATGCAAGTTCTCAAATGATATGTGTCATTTTTGCGTGTGTGTTTTATTGATTTGTGTAATAATCATATATAAAATGCATATAACTAACACATACGCAAATTGAAATTATATTCATGAACCAAGTATTACTAAGTATTTTTTTAATCGCACATCCGAAAAATAATTAAAGTTCAGCGAGCCATAGGAAATAAAAACAAACGTGTTCCTAGAATTAAATATGTTTAGATTTTAACAACCTCCATGGAACAGGAGACAAACACAATCTTTTTTATGACTACTCCATTGTCAATCTTGTTTTTTTGACTAAAAACTCCATTGTTTTCTAAAACCCTTTGTAATACTTCCTTGTTTTTCCTTTTTTGCCTTGGAAGTGTTGTATTTAGGATTACAACTTTGTAAGTTCCTTTTTTCATATTATATGATATTAACGTTTTAGCAAAAAAAAAACTCCATTGTTGATCTTTATATATTGTTTGTTTATCATTGATGCGCCAAGACAATATTATTGTACAACTTTGCATGAAATTTAATAATTCATATATGGAGTGGTTAGAATTTAAACTATCGGCTAATAATTCATTGTTTACCAGTACTGGTCGCCTTTTTTGCTGTTAACCAAAATGATTTTGACTTCTTTTTTTATATCAGCACCCACCTAAATTTATTAGAAATTGACTTCTCTGTACACTGATCTTGTTATGTTTGTATGTTTATGGTCAAGTATGGGTTAAGATACACACATAAAAATCAGAATATAAATAAATAGTGTCATAATAATTGCATATTTGATTAGTAGTTGCGGAGCGCAATAATGAAAGGTTTGGATAGGATTCTAACTTTGTGCCGATTTAATAAAGAGAATAAGATTTTCAACTTCTTAATGGAAACTAGTGGAGTGGTGTGACATTGGCCACCACCACATCCTCCTTTTGATTAGGCCACTTTGGCGTATTTTTCTTGTAAAAAAAACATTACAACTTTACATTAATGCAAAGCTCCATACACCAAAAAAAAAAGAAGAATTTATGTTTGCAAGTGCTTTAACTTTTTCTTCTCATGATAAAAGCTTCATTGCAATGTCGGTATTAGTCTATTCATTGCAATTGTTTTGCTTAGAAAATCAACTAGTTTATAATTTATACCACTTTAATCATATGATGCATATACTAACTTAATAGTTAATACATATTGGTTGGTTGGTCCACGACTGGCATATTCTAGTAACAGCTCAAATCATACAACGTATGCATATTATACACTATGATGACACTATACACTAGGGTAATGTAATGCATATTATATACTTCGAATACAACATCTCATTAAAGAAGCCAAATCTCATTCCTTTTTTCCTAATTGGCTCCCCTTTTTTATATTTTTTCATGTAACATAACAGGATATTAAATAACATTTTAAGTAACGGCCAAAAAATTAACATTTATGTAATATGACAAAAAGAAGCTCAGTTTTTTTTCTCATTAAAGGAAAAAAACTTCTTTCTTTATACATTCTTCAACATAACCTCTTCTCTCTTTTCTTGCAACTTTAGCTCGGAATTCTATGCTTCGCTGATCAATCTTTCTCCTCTCTGCAAAAGTAATGAGAAAAGCATTTTTCTATGTTAAGAGCTTCAGATCTGATACTTGTTAACTCTGCTGACTAGTGTTGTTTCTTTGATTTTTTCAAGCAGACATTGTTCTCACAAGCTCTGCTCTCTCTGTTCTGGTTCAAGATTCTAACTTTTGAGAGAAAAGTAAGCGAGATAGAGAAGCAAAACTCGGTGAAATGCTTGAGATTGGAAGCCCCACGAGTCTCTGTTTCCGTACAAACACTACTTGTAATGCTCTGCTTCAAGAGCTTCAGGTCTCTTCTTCAACCTTTCTCCTCTGTTTCTTGATAACGGTCACTATAGGACAAAGTCTTCTCCTTTTTTAGGCTTAAGGGTTTACTGTGAACTTTGTATCTCGTTCTAGAATTTGGGTTTTTTTTGTGTAGTATTCAAATTATTTGATAAAGTCTTCACCTTTTCTTCTATATTTAGGGTTCTTGAAAACGATGCTTCACAGAACAACTCTGTTTTTTTTTTCTATAGAATAATAAAGTCTTCTCCTTTTTTAGTTTAAGAGTTTTCTTCTACATGTCTCTGTAAGAACTCTGTTTTTGGATGGGTTTAATGGTAAATTTTGTTTTTTTTTTTGGGTATGGAGCAGAAGATATGGGTTGATATTGGTGAGAGTGACGCTGAGAAAGACAGGATGCTAATGGAGTTGGAGAAGGAGTGTCTTGAAATCTACAGAAGAAAAGTTGATGAAGCTGCAAACTCCAAGGCACAGCTTCATCAATCACTTGTATCAATTGAAGCTGAGATTGCTTCTATAATGGCTGCTCTTGGTGTCTTAAACATCCACTCACCGGTATGTGCAAGTTTATCACTACTATCTTGGAAACAAAAGGGAAAGTTTTGATCTTTTTTTAATTTTGGTCATTGCAGATTAAAGAGAAAGGTTCAAAATCATTGAAAGAGAAGCTTGCCTATGTGACACCTCTGCTTGAGGATTTGAGGTTGCAAAAGGAAGAAAGAGTGAAGCAGTTTGTGGATGTTAAGGCGCAGATTGAGAAGATGAGCGGTGAAATCTCTGGTTACAGTGGCATGATTGGTTCTTTGACTCTTGATGATGATCAAGACTTGACTCTTAGGAAGCTTAACGAGTATCAAACACATCTCCGCTCTCTCCAGAAGGAGAAGGTGGGGAAGATTTGTTTATCATGAAAGCATAAGAAGATGAATTACTCATTTGTTCTTTGTTTTTAAATTGCAGGCGGATCGTCTAAACAAGGTGTTGGATTATGTGAATGAGGTTCACTGTCTATGCGGTGTTCTTGGAGTTGACTTTTGTCAGACTGTTAGTGAGGTTCACCCGAGCTTACATAGGACTAACCACGAGCAGTCTACAAACATTAGCGATGAGACGTTGGATGGTTTACAGCAAATGATTGAAAAGCTGAAAACTGAGAGGAGACTCCGCTTTCAAAAGGTTAGATAGTAAAACATGTCTTCAATCTCAATGGTATGGTTTAGGATTTTAACCTTTTGTGTTGCAGTTGAAGGATGTGGTGGAGTCACTTTTGGAGCTATGGAATCTAATGGACACATCTCAAGAAGAGAGAATGAGATTTGCAAGAGTCAGTTGTGTTGTGAGATCATCTGAATCTGATGTCACTGAGCCAAACATCCTTTCTACTGAAACAATTGAACAGGTTACTACTACAAACTTTAAATGCCATTAATCTCATTCAAGATCTCTGAGTTTGTGTATTTGCCTTCTACGTTATTAGGTTTCTGCAGAAGTAGACCGTTTCAACAAGCTGAAATCTAGTAGAATGAAGGAGCTGGTGATGAAAAGAAGGTCTGAGTTAGAGGATCTTTGCAGATTGGCTCACATTGAACCTGACACAAGCACATCTCTTGAGAAATCAACTGCACTGATTAACTCTGGTAAAAATACTAATCAGAGTTTTGTGTTATTATCCTCACAAATATGAGTAGCTGGTTCACTTGCTGATGATCCTGACGTTTCTTCAGGGTTAGTGGACCCTTCAGAGCTTCTTGCTAACATCGAAGCGCAGATAAACAGAATCAAAGAAGAGGCACAGAGCCGGAAAGAGATTATTGATAGGATTGACCGTTGGCTATCTGCTTGTGAAGAGGAGAACTGGCTAGAAGAATACAACCGGGTAAGAAAACTTTTCTTGAAACTCTGGTTTGTTGAAGGGTGTAACTGAGTTATAGTACCTTTTTTGGTTTCAGGATGAGAACCGCTACAGCGCTGGAAGAGGAGGACATGTGAACCTAAAGCATGCTGAAAGAGCTAGGGTTACAGTAAACAAGATTCCATGTATGTTTCTTGTCTCTTGTCCACTACATTCACATGAGATCTTTTTAGCTTATTATTGTTTTCTGTAGCAATGGTTGACAATCTCATCAAGAAAACTCTTTTATGGGAGGAACAAACACAGAAGTCATTTCTATACGATGGTGTAAGTAAAAAGTAAACATTAAAGTAGTAGACACATTCTTAGATTTTGAAAGTTCACTCCTTTGACTATGGTTTACTTGTTTTCCTCCAGGTTCGACTTGTATCCATACTTGAAGATTATAAACTGACAAGGAAACAACAGGAAGAGGAAAAGAAACGTTACAGGGTTTGTCATAATGCTCTCTTTAAAGGTTTGTAATATGGCTTGCATGTGTTAAAACGAGCTTATTATTTCCTTTGCAGGATCAGAAGAAGATGCAGGATCTGTTACTAAACCGGAGGGAGTCCATTTATGGATCAAAACCGAGTCCAAGAAGAAGCACCAGCATAAGAAAGGCTAATGGTTACAGTGGGAATGTGTCTATGCCTCCTACGCCGCGCAGAAACTCAGCAGGAGCAGCAAATAGCGACGTTATGATGACCCCAAGATCTTACTCAGGTCAAAATGGTTATTTCAAGGAAGTGAGGAAACTGTCAACAGCTCCTTTAAACTTTGTGGCTATACCAAAGGAAGATTCTGCTTCTACATACACTTACTCTGAACCAGATTCGCCGTTACATAACTGAGTGTCTGTTTGAAGCAGTTAACGGAGTAGGAGTTGGGAGGTTAGAGATGAATGTGATCAGAAGGAGGTGTAATTTGTTGACATATTAATGACCGTTATGTGTGTGTGACACTTTGAGTTGACTTTTTGTGACTGACATTAGGATATTAATAGTAGAAGAGTAGAAACTGATGGATGTTATGTTCTTATTAAGAGCTTCAAGATTGTCTTTTCTTTTTGGTGTGTTGGTGAATTTGTGTAATGTGTGTGTGTGTGTATATGGTGCTCTTTGTTTGCTCACCAGATGCAGGTATTGAGAGATATTGTTTGTTTGATTACAGAGCCAATGGTCAGAGACTTTTTAATTTGAAAAATCGCTTAACGAGCTTTCTCCAAAAAGTTCTTATTGGTATTGAAATGCCCAATAACATTCTATAATCCTTCTGGGCCCATATACGAGTTGAGATGTTCATTATTGTAGATTTTTCTTTTTAGTCAACTAATATGGTTTTGCGAATATTATATAATTTATTTTTATTATTTTCTAAAAGGAACTATTACAAGTTTTATTGGACTTTGATTACGTCATTAAAATTTTTAGTAACAAAATCTCAAAATAAAGAGACAAATTCAGTGTTGAGTTATTTCCGTAACCAATTGTCTTTTCATTATTCGATTACAAAAAAAATAAATTAGATATTCAGTAATAATTCGTGGTGAAAACAAATAATTATGTATTTTTGTTCAAAAAAGCAAAGACATGTATTTATTGTTTCTCATTGTCCGTCGCTGTTAACGTTATTAGTCCACGGTGCATTTCAACTACTTAAAAATTATTTTCGCATAATATTCTGATTGGTTAGCAGTAGTGGCCACAAATTAAGCGTCAGCTAGTTGTCTTGTCAAAACTCAAAACCCACCGACGTAAAAGTAGGATTAATAAAGACGATTAAGGAGTGAAGCCAGTAGTAATTAAGGACATCATTAAATAAAAACACACGCAATAAACTCCTAGTAATAGTAACAAGATTATTGCATTAAAATAAGAACATCAAGGATGACAAGAAGAATAACATTAGGAGTGAAAACGAAATGGAACTAGAATTATGCTACTTTTAACTAAGGATTTAGTTAATGATTAGTGATAAAACTTTTTGTTATTGTTAACCCAAGTCTTGAAAAGATAACGAGTAACACCAATCCTTTCGCAGAAGACACTTATCTCTTCTCTAACCGCTCTCTTATCCTTCAACGTCCATCCCAGCTTCGCCGCGTAATCTCTCATCGCCTCTCTTTGCTCCGCCGTGAATTTCGACTTCCTTCGACGCTTCACTGTCATCCTCTCTTCCGTAGAAGTCTCCTCCGTGTCCTCCTCCTCCTGCTCTTCTTGCTCTTCTCTGTCCTCCGCAGCTGCTTTCCATTTCAGCCTCGCCAGCTGCTTCACGCGCCTCAAGCTCGTGAAAGGGAACCGCGCGCGAGTAACTTGACCAGAAGGTTGTACTTCAATGCGACGGTGGTAGCTCCGGTGGCAACCACAGGCGGCGCAGAGATCTCCCGTGGATGGTTGAGAGTACTCGCGGCAGCCATCGACAGCGTAAGAGCCGAGCTTGGCCGCGTGGTTGCGCATGCATTCTCTGTAGAGACAAGAACTCTGCATCTCTTGTTTTTCTTTCTCTCTAATAGTTGTTTTTGAGAGTTTTGAGTAAATAAAACTTGGTTTTAGGCTTTGGTTTGGGTTAAGATATGATATGCTGTGTGTGTCAGAAAGTAGGAGTTGGGAGTTACAAAAAGGCAAAAATTACTGCCTTAAGATTTTGTACTTACATGTTTATTAGGTGTCATAATAAATGTGAAACCTCTACTTTTTGAACTGTTTTACTGGCTTTTGCTTTTTTCTTACGTCCAATAATTTTCAAAATTGATTTCATATCTTAACTTTAGCTCATAGAGTTGTCATTTACCCATAATTATTGTTCAGAAACCGGTTGTAGCCAAGTTTTAGCTAGTGTGGTGAAATGGTTTTGATAGCTTCTAACAAATAAGTAAGAGATTAGAGAAACCAGTAGTAACCAAAAAATGTAGTAGACTTTTTTTTTTTTTGTAAAACAAAATGAAGTAGACTTGTTGACAAAAAATAGTTGTATTAATAAATTAAAGTATCTTTTCATTTTTGGCATCTAAAGAAAAATACCTATAGACAAATCTATAAACTGTTTTGTAGTAATAAGATTTATTAATTTTAAACTAAACCAATCAAGAAAAGATTAATTTATTAGTAATGAATAATATCATGAGTTTGGATTGTATGAGCGACTGAGTGGTCACATGTATTCTAAATATGATAACCAGAATATCTATACTATTAAAGCAGGATTCTATTGTCATAATTACCTTAGGGGCATGTTTCCTTCACTAACATTGTATGTTTCATTAAGTGCAATTAAATAATATTAATAACAAATCTATATTGGGTCATTATCCAGCCCAAATCAAATCTCTCTTGGGCCATTTGGGCCTATTAAAAAATCAGATTCAATTCTCACTTTTTTTTCCTTTGGGCCATTGAGTCCAAGTTAAAATAATTTTTTTTCAACTATTCTTAATTATTATTTTTTTCTTTTCTTAATATAATTTAAGCATTCATAAAAATAATTGATTTTTTTATTGAAAAGTATAAATATTTATTAAAAGTATATAATTTTTTAATTAAAATATTAACCACATAGTAAAATTAATTTATCAGAATTATACCAACTTAATTCATTAAAAAATAAAATTTAATTTTTTAAACATAAATAGTCATTTAAAATGAAATACGATAAATAAAGATAAAAATTTTAAGTCTTTTATAAAATAAAGCACAAATATATGAAAATGTAACATTTACTAAATATTTGTCAATTGAAAAAAAAAACAAAAATAAACCCGCGCTTTAAAAGCGCGGGTCAAAATCTAGTTTATAGTTTAAATTTAAAAAATATTGTAAACACTAGTCACATGTTTTCTAAATACATTGAGAAACAAAAATTTCAACTAAATGCTACTAGTCACAGTATTGATACTTCAAAAAGCAAAGATGAGTTGATCTTAACCATTCAGATTTCATTTGTAAGGAAAAGAGTCCGAAAAGCTTTCTTTTTCTTAGATGATTAGCAAAACCGGTTATGAATTTTCAAGCAATTGTGTGACCCACAAGTTGAATATCTTGGCCGCATGTTTATTGCATCTACTTTTCATTTGTGTAATTAGCAAACTAAGTGGTTAGTTTACAGTTAAATTATAACAATCACACCCTATAGAGACAGTCTAATCAAATATACAAAAAAGTTCATAAGCAGACGTCTCTCTCTCTGTTATCTTTTCTCTGTCTTAAACTCCCACCCCAATTTCAAACCACACGTATTACCTTAGTACTTGGTAGCATTAGATTTCAAACCACATGCTTTCCTTACTACTCTGTTTGTCTCTAATCATGTTTATTATTAATTAAATTTGGATTGTTAAGGAGAACAAATTCAACGACTAGTACAAATTATTGCACGGTCAATGGTAATCTGAGAAATAAAAACATTTAATTGAAAAGAATTATCTGTTACAACTTACTATTACAAGTCAGTGAAATGTTTATAACGATAACAGGAAGGAAGGAAAAAAATACAAAAAAAGAAGAAGAAGAAGAATTCAAACTTCCCTGCAGATTTTCTAAGTCGCTTTCTTCCTCTCAGACAAACAAACAAACAGAGACTTCAGCAAAAAAGTAAAGCAAAGTAACGATAACTAATCATCTGATGGTGACGAACTTGTTAGTCCCATGTCTTGCCCAATGGCTCTTAAGATCAATCGGGCTCCCAAAGTTAAACCCATCAGAAGCAAGTTTCTCGAGCACCTTCTTAAACGCGCCTTGACTCATCTTCCTCCCCGAGATCCTCGCCCCACGCCGCTTAGTACTCATCGGCAACGGATGCATCGATATGTTCGTGGTGCAACACGCAGATTGCCAACCTCCACACCCCCAACGGTAACATTGCTGAGGAGCTCCAGTGCAGGTGCAGACCGGTACGGGTAAACCGGAAATGTCCATGTTCACTCCGTTGATAACCAGGTCGAAGCTTTTCTTAGCCGGTTTGACTCGCGAAATGTTAGCGTTGTTGCTGTCACCGTTCTCCTCTTTTGGTTTACGAGGCTTCTTCGCCTTTGTTGGGGCCCCACCGGCTTTTGAATTAGGCTTTCTCTTCTTGGTCTCGATAATGTCCGGTTCGCATTTAACCGGGTGTTCATCGGTTTGATGATGGTGATGGTGGAGATTCATGTGCATGGATGGGGATGAGGAAGTTTGGGGGAGGACATTTCCGTAATTAGGAGTGGTTGTGACGGGTAACATGTTGAAGAACTTGTCTTTGTGTTGGTTAATCCAATTGTAGCTCATGTGAGGCTCAGGGTGGTGGTGCTGGTGGTGGTATGAACCGGTTTGGCCGATCATTAGATTAGGATCTCGACCGGGTAGAAACGGTTTAGTGTTCCGATCAATGGTTGGCATTAGCTGCAAACCGAGGTTACCTTTGAACGATGTAGCAGCCGCTGGTTCGTAGTAACCCCAATTGCGAAACCCATCGTCATCCATCGCAAAGATCTACAAAAAAAAAAGTTTTAAATAAAATAAAAAACAGATTCAGATCCAAATTCAGACAGAACATAAAGCTCAGTTTCTTTCCTGTTCGTGTCGGAATGCAGCAGAGCAAAATTAACATTTCTTATACCAATAGGTAAAAAACGTATCAGATCTTGTGGAAACTAACATGCAGATACAAAATAGAGATTATAGATCTGGAGAATCCAGAGCTAGATCTAAGGAAACTAGACATGGATCGAGTATTTCAACAGCCAAAATCTAATGAAACTGTATATATATATAAAGAAAAAGAGAGGGGGCAACAGTACACAGAAAGGTCCCATTGTAAATTCAAAGGAGAGAGAGACATGATAGATGGTAATGGATTAGGAGAGAGAAAACTTACATGAGAGAGATTTGGTTAAACAAACAAGCGGGTTTCTTTAAGGGAATTTTTTTTTCCCTTCTGGAGAGAGAGGAGAGAGAAACCTGAGAGAGAGATTGGGGAAAGAGATTGAAGAGAGAGGAGAGAGATGATATGATAAGGAGAAGGGGAAAAAAAAAGGAGATCTGAAGAAAGGGAAAGGGTTTTTATTTTTGAGTGGAACAGAAGAGAACCCTAAAATTGAAACATTTTCTAATAAAAAATTATTATCTGTTTCTAAAATAAATATCCTAAAAGGCTTCTTTCAGACTATTTTTATGTTTGGTCTGTGAAGGAACATAAAAGATAAGGAAAGCCATTTGAGAAGAAGACAAAAACCAAAGCCCACGCACATTAAAGTCTTTCCTTACACATCTTTTCATTACCAATTTTTTAAAAGGCAACGAGATCATTTGATTAAAGGAGATTACGATGGGAGAGGAGACTATACATTTATTGAATGAATATTATTCTTACTATAATCTTTTGTTACATATGGGTCGTGGATATAACATGTTTACTATTTATAAAAAAAAAACATTTCCAATTCTAGTTGTGTAGAGCACGAAAAATTTTGGTAATATATATACTTTCTATGTTCTGTGTTTCCAAACTGAGACGGACCATTTTAAAAACTATCGAGTTGCATCTGTTTCATTCCCATATTCTATACACTTGCATTAATCATAGTCAGAGCTTGTCCCTCACAACATTCTATTCAATCAAATTCAAATTCAAATAAACATAAACTGTAAAATGGTTTCATCACTACCTGAGATTATCCATCCATAGATCCTCATCATTCTTAGGCCACTTTCTCTTTTCTCTTCTTGGAAGTAAGATGACTCCTACGCAACTCTTTTTTCAGCTCTCTGTTTTGCTCCCTCACACGTTCCACTTCTTGCTCCGCTCTATCCAGCTTGAAGGTGAGAAACTTTCTTTCGTTGTGCATCTCTGTCACCAATGAAACCAAAGACGCAGCCTTTTGCATTGACGGTTTCTGATCCCATTTGCTCAACTTAGTCTCGTCTTCACTAACGATCGTTGCCAAAACTGAATCAACTAAAGATTCATGCTTCTTAATTACAGAACACACGTGTCTCAGTTCTTGATTTTTTTCTTGAACCCGACAAGCTGCTTCCCTGGCCCTTTCTTCTTATTCGTTCCCAGAACGCTTCGATGCTTCAAGATCTAGTCGATAGATGAAGCATTCTCTTTCCAAATCCTTGCACTGATACACCAAATCATCGTACGCACCTCTCAGTATCTGCTCCTCTTCAACGAGTTTCTTCAGAGCCTGCGCGTTGATACTCGCCTCAGATCTAACGAGGTCGATGACTTGATCTTTCTCCTTCAATCTTGAAACCGAAGACATGTACTGTTCATATAGACGAAGCTGAGACCCTTGAGCCGCGAAGAGTTTCTTCTCGAGAGCATCCATGGTGATCGGAATCTCTAAAGAGTGACTGGTCGTCTCCACGTCTCGCGGGAGATCCGTTGTTGCTTGATCCAAAAGAAATCTCAAACTCTAGGGTTCAAAACTGAAGAGGTTCTATTTATTCTATGAACTTTTTGTGGTTGGGCCGAAATATAAAAGCCCATATGCCACTGTGCACACAGAGCAAGAGACTCTTAAGAGATCAAAACACACAACAACGAGTTGATAAGTGTTCTGACATTTGATTAGATATACAATGAAGCAGTGTTGATCATCTTTTACAATCTGTAAAATATACTATATAGAAGAAGAGAGACTCACACCTAAAGAAACCTCTTAATGAAAAGAAGAGATGCTTCTTTAGACTATAATCAAACAATGTATTGTGTCTCTCTATTCGTTCTAACAACCTATGTCTTTGTCTTTCTTTATTCTAGCAAAATTCTTAAGGAGGCAGAAGAAGAAACTAGTGGAAGAAGATAGACTTCTTATTCGCATTTGATCGATCGATGATGATATTTGCATGTTGACACACCAATATTTGTTTACTCACTAATTGAAAATAGGTTTGGCAGAATAATTTGGCCCAAAAGAAAGGTTTGGCAGAATATTAAATTGTCCCACCTGTGAGT
The DNA here is from genome assembly GCF_020379485.1 of Brassica napus. Taxonomy (NCBI): domain Eukaryota; kingdom Viridiplantae; phylum Streptophyta; class Magnoliopsida; order Brassicales; family Brassicaceae; genus Brassica; species Brassica napus. The sequence goes on from NC_063442.1 coordinate 41,604,042, forward strand.
TAAGTGTAATTATCTTTGCAAAGTGCTTAATAATTTTCTCTAATAATCGTTTATAACTGTTAAATTGTTTTAGATGTTACAAAATAAATTTAGGAAAGCTAACTAAAATAAAAAAAATTGTAGGGACGATGAAGAATGACCGTTGATGTTATATGATAAAGAAAAATATCCAACTTGCTGCAGTTCAAATTAATCGTTATGAATCCAAATTTCCCATAATCAAGATTCAAGTCATTTAAATTATACTTAAATTAATTACTTTGCATTAAACAATCTAAAGCATTCATCAATACAACACCGTGCAACGTTTTATGCGGCATGATTACTGCAAGCTGGTTTTCGATTTTGTAAGGAACCAGTGAGAAGTTACAACGTTTCTACCTTTCTAATGGATTATGGATCCATTAATCATAAAGCCATGCAAGTAACTAAAAAAAAAAATTCTACCTTCTGTGTGGCGTTGAACTTTCCTAAAGTATGTGGTTTGAGCTACTTGTTTGTGTTTTAAGACCTTGCTCTTGATTGTCTACATCATTTGTTAGAAATGTTTTGGACAAATGGTTCTGCTTGCTGGCCCTCTGGAGTTTTGATCTCTTTTGAAGGTATGCATTTGTTTGGATATGCATACCGTGACCAATGACTATCCACTAAGCTGTAATTATGTTATGCTCATGTACCCCACTTTTCCATATAACTGGGGTTGGGAAACATTTCTGTTGCTTGGAGCACTTTTAGTCTTTTGTTTTGATTATTTTATATATGAGTAGTTTCTCAATTAGATTTTAGAATTTTCAAAAAGATTTCAACGTTAGACGTGGACGTTGATTTAGGAAATTATCAATTGATTTCATAAACTATTGTTGATGTTATTATTGGAACTTGACTCACAAGTATCAGCAAATGTATGTGCATATGATTGCAATTGAAAGTGCGATGATTGCAATTGCATATGCTAAAAAGTTTTCTTCCAAAGCATTCAAAGTCTTCAAGTTTTCCAACACATAATCTAGAAATTTCCTTCATCAAAATCTTCTTTCTCTCCATAAACAAATAAATTTATCAGAAAACTTTCATAAATCAAATCAACATTAGAAACTAAGTGGGAATAATTGAAAAAAAAAAGGAAAAAAAAGAAACCATTATAACCTCATGAAGTGACTTCACGTTAGGAAGAGGAAGTTTTGTGACTTTCTTTTTTCCCAACATTTTTGTTTCTTTAAAAAAGAACACCAAACTATAGAAACATTATTTTACACCACTAGGATTTTGATCTTGCCTCTAATACTGATGTGAGTATATAGAAGAATTATTATTGACTCTCATGGAAAATAGATTACAATATGCATAGATTTATATAGAAATGAATAAACTTAATTTCCTAAACTAATATGAAATAATACATTATAGATAATGATAATTAAGTTTTCTATTCTAAAATATTGATATACATCCTTAATTTTACCATTGATTTTGGGCTGATCTTCTAAATCTCTCACTAGAATGACGAGTAATCATGTTAAACTTTGCTGCCAATCATCTAAACTCTTATGTTTACCATCATGGTGATGGGGAATAGCCCTGACTGGAGTGGAGTTTCATAATCAATTTCCTTGCTCAAAACTAGTCCGGAGCGTACGAATTACTCTATCATGTTCAGGCTTAAGAGTGAGCTAGGATTTCTGTAATTTTGACAGTGATGACTTTGGGAATATATCATAACCTTGAAAGTTGAGAAGGTCGGACTGTTAGAAGGGAAAGATGGTTCTCATCTTCAAGATGATGCACATGTACTGTTACCCACCAATTCTAGATTATATTGTTCCATGTTCTATGCTATATGCTCTATCTTTTGTCTCTTAGACTATAAGAAGCTCCCGAGAAATCCTCCTTCACTGAAACTTCCAACTGTAAAACGATCTGATTGCCACCAATCGTTTAGTGAGAGCTCTCTGAGCAATATTAGCCTAAGAGTTTGGCCATGAACGAGTTCATCAAACCTTCAGTGGCGGCTCAAGATTTAAGTATTCTTGTCAGAATCAGAGGAGACTTAGTTTCAGAACCTACACTTTTGTCCGTAAATCTACAACCATTGGTAAAAGTTCATAATCTATATATATATATATATATATATATATATATATATATTTTTATATAAAAACTGAAATTTAGGCTTAATTAGGATAAGGGAAAATAAAACCAATAATAACAAAACTAAAACCAGGTCGTTCCCTAAGCAAAACGCGTTAACTTGGTACCAAAGAAAGAAAGTCCTGACCACTTCAAACTCTAAACAGTACTAACACTTTCAAAAACTAAACCTATATTATTCTCTTATATGCAACAAATTTAAATCCAAAATATGTCAATGTACAAATAAAAATGAATTTCCATGAAACGAAGAACGAGCCAACAACGCGTCTTGAGATTTTCCACGCGGTCTTGTATTGTCTCTCCAACGCTTCACCTATATAGACACAAGTCGGCAGTTCCAGCTTGCAGACAGATCATCAGCTCCAATACTAAAGTAACTAAAACAAACCAAACCGGAAAAAACCAAGCAAGAAAGAGAAAGAAATGGGTGCAAGAGAAGCTACTAGTCTAGTCCCAAGGAGAGGAGAAGTCCTTAGAAGAGTTCTGAGAGCTGCTTTCTTTACTTGTCTTTGTTTCTCTTCCCGGAAAACTAGCCAGTCTCGTCTCCGATCATCTTCTGCTGTCACACATTCTCTTGATGTCATCAAGCACTAGGATCAAATAAATAAAAAACAAATAAGAACGAAACCCAACTCTCTTATTCAGTTTTTTATTTGAACTTGTTAGCCAAGAGTCAAAGACCCATTTGATACAAGATGGGTTCAGACTTCAGAGTCATCCAGAGGGCGTTTTACAACGATACAAGATGGGTTCAGACTTCAGAGTCATTCTAGTGTTTATTTTTGTGTGGTCGTAAATCTCAAAATAGAAAGTATAAGTGTCTGCTCTTTTCTCATGTTGTTTCAGAGATTTATCATCTATCATTGTAACGTTGTTCAATAAAGTCTAACGTTTTTGAGTGACTAAAGTGAAAGAAGAAAAATTAGTACCATGGTTAAAGCAAGAGCATATGATTCTGAGAGCTTTCTGGCAAATCAATGCTATGTGGTGTGTGTGATTTCATTAGTCCTAGGTATCCATTGTTTCAAACGCAATTTATGCAAATATTATGAAAAAAAATATTCGCATCTTTTAAATGAAAAAACATTTTTCAGTTACCGTTTAAACTTCAAATGTTTTTGTAAAAGTAAGAAATGCGAAATGGGAGGTTTTATCCAATAAACTTTATCCCAAGGACTTGAAACAGAGACATGACGTAGTTCTGCCTACCAAACTAGTACAAACAAACAAGAAAACCTATATTTAAATTTTAAATCCTAAAAGGTTCTCAATGTTTCAGCTATCTATATTCTAACTGTGTACCTGCGACAATGATGAGCCCGTAGAGAAAAAGGCAAAACAGCATCCTCTTAAAGTACCTACAGAGAAGGCACAATAAACTTAACCATAGTAAGAAAAAAACATGATCCAGGCAAAGACAAAACAAAAGATCACATAGTAAAAGAGAGGTTTTCTTAAGACTACAGAGCCAAAACGTTGCCTAGTCTAGAACTAGCTGCAAATCCAAAACAAACTTAAGTCAGTAACAACCTTTCTTCTTCACAGGCTCAGGAGGTTATAGAGGCTTAGGAGGAACCCTAAATTGAGCCTGAAGGTAGGGTAGGGTTTTGCATCTTCATCTCCTTCACCCTCAGAAGCAGTTGAAGATTTGTACCATCTGTATCTGTAGCCTGAGCTCCATCTTGATTTGAGCACGGAAAGAAAGAGATCATACTTCAGAGTTTTTCTTGAGATAATGATTAATGAGAGAGAAAAAAGATAGATAAGAAACACCGTACCTGAGCCGGTAAGGAACAGCTCCGCCGCGAGAACAGTCGTTATTGACTTTTCTGAGCGAAAGCCGTTTTCAGGTTGGGCTTTTAACTTTGGTCCGCTGTAATTTGTTAGGCCCATTTACGAACAAGGCGAAGGGAAAAACAGAAAATCCACAAGCCTACATTTGATATAAGCCAATACCAAACCTATAGATATTAGGCGGCCTATGTTTAACCAGACCTTAACAAAACGTCTTGCTAAAAAATGTGTGTTTAATCAGATCATGATTAACAAGACTTAATGATTTAAAATGTGTAATACAAAATCCAATGTTCAAGGTGAAAATTGTTACTCTAAACGGGTTTCTAAATACATTGCTAGTAACATTTCACACGTTTGATTTTGAAATTCATCTGTTTCATCATAGATTAGTGAAACTTACAAAGCTTTTTAAATTGTCCTGTTGATTTACACTGACACTGTAAACTTTTATTATTACAAATATTTGGAGAAAGATGAACATGCAAACTACTATTGTTTTTTCATCATTGTTAATTTTAGCTACTTGTCTGCCTAAATGGACCCAACCCACTAAGGTCAAAAGCTAGGTTGGTCCTTTGTAGAGGAAAAACAATGGTGATGACCAGTAAATTTGCAACTAATGTTCCATTTAGTTTCAGCTATCCTAAGAAATAGAGCATTAAATTATACTATTACTATTACTAATCCACGTCATTTACCACCTGAATATGTGTTTATTTTTTTCGCACATGCTAAACACTTCCTGTTACGACTGCTAGAGGGGGGGAAACAGCCTTTTTTTTTCTTTTTTTTTTTTTTTTTTTTTTGCCGTATAAACTCATGCCGACAAACGTCACATTACATAAACATGACCTCATGTATCTGACTGTGTGCAAATCCAGCTGGGCCTACGACATATCGGGCCCATGAAGACACTGATATCATAAAATAGTTAAAAGGTTGATTTGGTTTCATTTTAACATTTTTGCATAATATCTGAATTAAAAGGGTAATTCAAATTCAAATTTCCATAAGCAAACCCATTTACGGAAACCCTTGATCCAATGATCTTAAATTCATTAATGTTTCTACGCCAAAAGATTTGAGTTTCGAATCCTATAGACACTGAAATTATGCAAATTCATAGACAAAATGTTTACAAGAGATTTGTATCATGCCGCAAATAGTACCGTCAAGTGTGAGTTTCATAGGACAATTTAAGTGATTCAGTTAGACGTGGATCTTCATAAATAATTATACGTATAATCGTCCTGCATAGTTTGTAATAGCATAATTATTCATGTTAAAAATGATTTATTGTGTATCTCACTATATGTTTATTTTTAGATTCTTGATATACTAGTTTAATAAAAACCATCAAATTTATACAGATTTAAAATTTGTTGGTCAATAAGTATAACATTTCTTTTAGTTCAGAATTTACCTATGCCATGTTGTACTTACTATATGGTAAACCTACTCAAATATTTAACATGGTAAGAAAGTTTTTTAAAAATCGTTACAACCACCTACGAAAATTTCATGATAATGTACTACATTTTCTCATTCTCTTTTCAGTTGTTGTTTACTTGCTTTTCAGCACATTCTTCCCTTTTTGCTTTTTATTCTTTATTATTTATTCTTCTTCACGCTTCGTTTATTTATTTGCTAGTCTCTACTGAATGTTTATTTAAGAACAAAGGGGTTCCTAAGGGGAAAAGCGTAAAGAACAAAAAGTACGAACATGCAAGAACATAATAAACCAAAACGATATTCTTTGTGATTCAAATTTTTGGTTGATAAGTTCCTAAATGATACTTTATACTAAAATCTGCAATTATTCAAATAAACAAATACTGAAAAAGAAAAATCTAATTCGATTATTGAAAACATCTTTTTCTTTATAAATAAAACAGGTTTAACATGTCTTTTATTCTTGTCACGTCATCTCGAGTACACACTATAACGACCCAGTCTAATTACATGTCTCACCCCTTAGTTCTTATTATGGTAATTGTACCCTTCCCTAATGTGTGTATCTTCGTGAAAGCAACCACGGCTTTGCCTGAGAGACCCGGTCCATGAGCAGAAAGACACGGACGGCAGGCAAAGGCTCCAACGGGATGCCGAACTGGCCGAGCCGATGGCATGAGAATCCTCTTATTTATGTCATTTAGGGTTACATCTTCTTCTCGACCACCTGGTTTCACCACTCCAAATGGATACACCACCACTCTCTTCTTCTTGTCATAGAGATTTTCCTCTGTAACACATGTGTTAGATTAGTATATATATATAAAAATTAACACAAAGATATTATAGTATTAATGTATACAGCTTACAGCTAAATATAAACTTAAATCCGCTTAACGCAAACAAGAAAAACAATCTGATTTTATATGCATGCTACCATAATTTCGGAAGGAAATAAAGCATACGTACTTGAATTGGACGTAGATGGCTCGAAGGAGTGTTTCGAGTGATTTGAGGCCTCTGAACAAATATTGATGGATGAATGTGGAGATTCATCTGCTCAATATATAAGAAATTTCATTCATGAAGATTATGAACGATCACAAATAAAGTAATATTAATATTAATATATATTAAATATAAATAATTAATATATATATATATATTATATAGTATATCGGTGACAATAATAAAGTAGGTCTCACCTGCAAACTGACTACTCGTGCAACTATAAGTCTCAGACATACCCCAATTATTCTGCACAATTATATTTTTATAAGTTTAAGAAAATTATTGAACAATTACGTAAATGACTACCGAAAAAACGAAGTAATTATGTAAACCTGGTGATTATCAAAGTGGTTAGTTGGTTTGTCCTCGGCGTTGAACGAAAGACGTCTCCGTTTGCTTTTCACACTGAATTCGATGAGTGCGTCTTCGAGATAGCCGGTGGAAACGGCACCGATAATATCCTCCTCCGGCGAATGTAATATATGCTCCGGCGATCCATCAATGTGGCCACATGAATCTACAAATACATTGCACAGCCAAATATGTCGCATCATCATATGAATCCCTTGAATTATCAGTACAATACATTCACATTTCAACAAAAAGAATGCACTATCGTCTGCTTGAAGCCACCCTCGTTTATATATCAACAAACTCAGCATAAATCATGTCTATAAAAATGCATGTATGCGTACATTTAGATTTATGTGTGCGTTTATACCTAAACTGAAGTTTTGGTTGAAGAATGATCCAAGGTTATGGAGATCCCAAGTGGGGAGAGAGTAGAAAAGCTCACTCATTGTTTTTTTTTTCTAATATAGTTGATTGATTGTGAGTGTGTTGAATTAGGGGGCTATCCTGTGGCTGCCTATTTATCTTGATGGGTTGTGAATAAAAAGGTGAAAATTAAATAAAATGAATAAAACGACGTGGTGGGAAAAAAAGAGAAAAGTAAAAGCACTGAAGAAATTTAGAAGAAATCAAATTTAGTACTCAACACGGTCAACTCTAAAGAAAAGACAAATAACAATAATGGTTGGATAGTGTGTCATGAAGATTAATATCAGCCAAAATAATATAATATTATAGTTTATTCGTGAGATGGTGAAACTATCATTTTGCTATACTGTTTCCCATTAACCGCATTGTTTTAAGAATTCTACAATCATCAAAATCAACAAGTAAAAAGCATTAAAAATGAAGTCTATTAATTGTGTTAAAAAAAAATGAGTCTATTTTTCAAAAAAATGAAGTCTACGTAGTCTACCATGTTATTTTGTTGTAATTTAATATAAACCCCACTGTTAGTGTTATGGGGTAATAGTAACGGTTGTATTACGTCCTTATCACTCATTCGTTGTTATGAAACGAATGATATAAAATAATTTCATTTGACCAAAAAGATCATTTCATAGACTACAAAACCAAAATATCACAGACGTACATATATGCATGCTGAAAACAACTAGACAAGTAAGTGTGCTTTTAGATATGTACAGGTGTATAATTTGTAGAGACTGATCATTTGGTCCAAAAGTATGTTTACTAGAGTGAATACTGAACAATGTGGTATGTATTTACCTTTCCATGCAATATGTATACCACATTTAAGCAGGATTAAATTGTCATAATGGTAATGCTTATATAAATTACCATGTTTTCCAGAAACTACCATGTTGTAAACGCTTTGGTCAGTATATCAGATTGCCTTTAACAAAAAAGTATATTAAATTGAATAATTGAAACTATGATGCATATGGTTTGCATAGTGTACGAAATGAACTATATGCAGGGTCACTAAAAAAATCGACATTGACCAATGTACAAAACAAAAATGGAAAACGATGGACATTAACGTTTTGAAATTTGAGTGGGGTTAGGTAAATGGGGGACTGAATAATGGCTAAAGGTGATAATACTATCATCATGATGTCTATGTTCTATTGCTGCTCGTGCATGTTACTCATGGAAGAGAGAGAACGATGATCTATAACTTGATTTCTTAGTCCTGTTACGTACTAGACTATTAGTACGATTAACAAAGTAATGAGAAGCTATTTTATTTTTGGTTTGTACACATACAATGAGATAGCATCTATAATATATTTATGATGGGTTCAGAATGCGAAAGCAACTTATCGCTAAATGAAAATATTGTCCTTGAACTCGGCTTTTAAGTTTGAATAGACGGATATATAGACATATAAATTTGCTACATGGTAAAATTAAAGATAATGGGTTTGACAATATCATAAAACGAAAGAGGTGAAAAGGATAAAAAATATCAAGGCTATACCCTTAATTATATAATTAACTTTGGTTCCAAATACCATAATTGAATGTGTGTTACGTGAAATGTTCACATTCTAAAGAAATAATGTAATTTGTAAATACAGTGAAAAGCCATTAATATATATATATATAAATGTACCAATATATATAAATGTACCAGGAAATGAAGTAAAGAAAGATGGTTTATCAAGATCATGCATGCGGAGTTGTTGACCCAAAAAAAATACACATGAGAGGATTTCAAATTTGCAGCTTTAACTTTGTATTTTGTATGTATATTCTTCAAAATAGTTTTTGCTTTAAGATTTGGGGAACAATCTGTTCTTCTATTATTAGGTACTTTTTCTAAGGTTTTAATTTTTTTTTTTTGGGAACAAATTCTAAGGTTTATTTACTTTCATTTCTTCCACATCGTGGGGTCATATCATACCTATCACGTTTACTCCATCATTACATACCTTTATTTCAATTTCTCTTTTTTTTTGAACTGATTGTTATTTATAATTTCCACATTTTTTTTTCTTTCATGTACCATATATTTCTGTATGATGAGAATAATCGGCCGACGCATACTAATTACTAACTCTATTTAGAGATGATAAGTGTTCAAATTTTATGTTTTTCATTGGATCATATGATTATAGTAGTAGCTGGCCACACACTACGGATAATTAATCTAGAAAGGGGAGAATTACTTGGCATTTTATCAATACAATCTTATACAGTGTGGTTTCTTAGATACAATGTCTACAGTCTACTAGTGCGACAAAGGAAAAATATTTGTCTTTTGTCCCGATTGCAATGCATATAGCCGGCATACGAATTTCAGTGGGCCCGAAGGTATGCATGCCGGCGGGGCCCATTTGGAAAATTGTAAAGATTGCAATCGTATCAATTGTGGGGCCTTCTTCTTTAAATTCGACTTTGAATGGTCCAACAAACGCACATTGAGGTCTGAGACATTCTACAAATTACGAAAACTCAACTCAAACATATACTCCTTATTAATCAAATCTGATGATTGCGATTTACTTGGTTTTCACTATAAACAGAGATTGTGCGTGTTATATTAATCTCACGATTATAAGTTCAAAAAATAATACAATATTTATGATGTTTCATTTATATTTTTAGGTAAGGCTACCAATTAAAGTTTGGCTGATAATATAGTAGTAGTATTTTTTCGTGTGCCGAAGTCTACAACATAATTGAAACTTGCAGCATTCTATTTGTTTAGACACAACAAAACTCACTTGATTCAACCATTGACTCGTCTACTTAATTGCATGATTTCAGAAATAGTTATGTTTTGTAAAACCGCGAACACAGCACTGAAAATACTAGCAAGGTGATAATCAGTATCTAATAATATAAATTCAAACGATATGATTGATCCAAGATATAAAACATCTTTTGTTTTGTATGGGTCCGAGATGATTTTCAAAAATCTGTTGTAGAATATTGAGATTAATTATATACTAATACTCTGTTTAAACAAATTTTCTTTTGGTGGGGATAGATTTCAACCAAGGTTTTCTTACATACAACATATACGACAATATACGACAAGGACTATCCTTTTTTTTAAAAACAAGGAGATTCGATATATATATATATATTATTATTTTTGAAAAAACTAGCCGACTAGATATATGCTTTTCTTTATAGAAAAAAAACAAGGAGACTCGATATTTCATTTTTTAAAACCAGCCGACTAGATATTTCCTTTTCTTTTGAATAAAATAGTCCTTTTCCGATTGAAAAAAAGACACCTGTAAGTCCATAGCCCACTGGGCTGAAAACGATAATGCCCGCTTCGTTTTACAAACCCAAATCTCAAATCAAAATTTTCATTTTTCTTTTTGTTAGCATCAGTCAATAACAATAAAAAAAGAGTTTCAGTAAAGCCCTAGGAAGCAAATCTCGTTGGTGTGTGTCTGTATGTCACTGCTCTTCCTCACGAGAGCCAAGCCGTTATTTCTATCTCGCTATCTCTCCTCCTTCCTCTCTCCGGCGCCTACCAATCTACTACGTCGCTCCTTTCACGGCTCCGCAACAATGGTACGGAGGATAATCATCATCGCCTGATTCTCGAATTGTGTATAAGTCTTGAGAATCCAATTTGTTTTTGTTTTTTTCTTAATTCGCAGTCCGAAGCAGAGAAGAAGATCCTCACAGAAGAGGAGCTTGAGCGCAAGAAGAAGAAGGATGACAAGGTTTGACTTTTTCTTTCTCCAATTTCTCATAAAATGCTCAATCAGCCTAGAGATTGGATAGTGATGCAATGTAAAATTGAATTTGATGAGAACGTAGGTAGATAGATCGAATGTGTTTGTTTTCTTTAGATAGGAAAGTCTGATCCATCATCTTTGCTATATCAAGAATCAAAGTGTTCTACACTAATAGTCTTGACTCTTGAATACTTCTCTTAATTGTTTATATCTATTGCTTATGACTACATCACTTTACTTTAAAAGTGATTTTTAAACAACGTTTTATAGGCTAAAGAAAAGGAGTTGAAGAAGCTCAAAGCTTTGGAGAAAGCGAAGCTTGCAGAACTGAAGGTAGTTTCTAAAGGAACTCCAGTTATGCATCTCGGGTGAAAGGTATATCCTTAGTTTTAAATCATGGTGTAGGCGAAACAGGCGAAAGATGGAACCAGTGCCCCTAAAAAGAGCGCAAAGAAGAGTTCCAAACGAGACGCGTCAGATGAGAATCCTGCGGATTTTGTGGACCCTGAAACTCCTCTTGGTGATAAGAAAAGGCTCTCATCTCAGATGGCTAAACAGTACAGTCCTGCTGCCGTTGAGAAATCGTAAGTGTGTATAGATTTGAGGCGTGGTGTTCATTTATTCTGTAAAAGTTTCTCTCTACATAACCTCTGTGTTATTCTGTGATTTGGTCAGATGGTATGCTTGGTGGGAGAAATCTGACCTTTTTAAGGCGGATGCTAAGAGTTCCAAGCCGCCCTTTGTTATTGTAAGACCATACTCGATTCTTGAATCCATGTTCATTCTGGATTATACCTTTCTTTTAATTGTATTCTCTAGCTCTTAAATCGTCCCTAATTGATTCTGCAGGTTCTTCCTCCTCCAAATGTGACTGGAGCCTTGCATATTGGCCATGCCCTAACATCTGCCATTGAGGTTTCATTTGCACTAATATATTGGTGCTATTTCTCAGTCAAATGCTTCTCCTGATGATCAACGGATTGAATTTTTTTGATGCAGGATACGATTATTCGTTGGAAGAGAATGTCTGGGTATAATGCTTTATGGGTGCCCGGGATGGACCATGCTGGTATAGCTACACAGGTTCGCCATTTACATCGTTGTTCTCTCCCTATCATTTCCGTATTAGAAAAATTCAGTCTACAGTGTAAAACTCCATGTTTGGCATGGTTGTAGAATATTTTATTTTGCACATTGGTTGATGCTATTTATTTGGATGTACATTCTAGGTTGTGGTTGAAAAGAAGCTCATGCGTGAAAGAGGATTGACTAGGCATGACGTTGGCCGCGAAGAATTCGTAAATGAAGTAAGTTGAAAATAAATACACGCTCATGAATCGTTTTCCATTTTGCATTGCTTAAAAATTTATCTGTGGTTCATTTTTGATCATGGAAAAGGTGTGGAAGTGGAAGAACCAACATGGTGGCACGATTCTGACACAGCTTCGGCGTCTAGGAGCTTCTCTTGATTGGTCTCGTGAGGTAAAATTCAATGACCGGACCTTTCCCGGACAAGTGTTATGGAAAATTGGCAATGTTTAGTTTCTTTAGCCACTAGGTGAACTTATATGTAAATGGACCTTTTATCGTGACTTGTATCTCTGGCTATTTATATAACAGATTTGTTTACGCTTGTATTTTGTAGTGTTTTACAATGGACGAGCAAAGATCAAAAGCTGTCACTGAGGGCTTTGTACGGTTATACAAGGAAGGGCTTATCTACAGGTATGTAAAAATCCTTAGAAACAGGAATATACAAAAAAAAGAAAGGAAATGTGCTCTTTTTACCTTTTCAGTTAACTGGTTAAAGAAAGCACAATTAACTGAAACATATACCATGGCTTACGCAGGGACATTAGGCTTGTTAATTGGGATTGTGTTTTGAGAACAGCCGTATCTGACGTTGAGGTAAGTCAACAATTGTTAGACTATGATTATTAGATGGCATCCTTTTTATGCGGAGTGTGTCTATGTAGGTGGAGCATATCGATATCAAAGAAAAAACGCTACTAAATGTTCCTGGCTATGATAAGCCAGTAGAATTTGGTCTTCTTACGTCATTTGCTTACCCTCTGGAGGGAGGCTTGGGAGAGGTTGTTGTTGCCACTACAAGGGTGGAAACGATGCTTGGAGATACTGCCATTGCTATTCATCCCGATGATGCAAGATACAAGCATCTTCATGGGAAATTTGCTGTGCACCCATTTAATGGACGGAAAATACCAATCATCTGTGATGGAATACTTGTTGATCCAAACTTTGGTACTGGCTGTGTTAAGGTACGTGCTCTTATATTTTTGTATATGTTTCTGCCCCTATTAGTTGATTTTTCTTGTATCAAAGTATTTTTATTCTTCTTTTGTAGATTACTCCTGCCCATGACCCCAATGATTGTGAGGTCGGAAAGCGTCACAATCTTGAATTTATAAACATATTAGCTGATGATGGAAAAATCAACACAAATGGCGGGTCTGACTTCACAGGGATGCCACGCTTTGCAGCGCGTGAGGCAGTTCTTGAAGCTCTGAACAAGAAGGTAATTCATTAGTACTTCACGTAAACATATCATAGCAACTTGATTATTCTTCGTTTGAGGAGATATTGTTTGTACAGAGATAGATGTACCTTAACTTTTTCGTTAATATAATTTTATATGTTCCAGGGGCTTTACAGAGGTGCCCAAAACAATGAAATGAGGCTTGGACTTTGCCAAAGAACCGGTGACGTTATTGAGCCTATGATTAAACCTCAATGGTACGTCAATTGCAGCATGATTGGAAAGGAGGCTCTCGATGTTGCTATCAATGATGAGAACAAGAAGCTCGAGTTTGTACCAAAGCAGTACACTGCAGAATGGAGAAGGTTGCTTTCATTTGTCATTTACTCTTATGGTTCTTCTATTATTAATCTATTAACAATCACAATGGACCTTAACAGATGGCTAGAGAACATACGTGACTGGTGTATTTCAAGACAGCTTTGGTGGGGCCACCGGATTCCAGCATGGTACGCCGCTCTAGAGGAAGATGAGCGCAAGGAGGTTGGGGCGTACAATGACCATTGGGTTGTTGCTAGAACTGAGGAAGAAGCTCGGAAAGAGGCTGCTGAAAAATTTTCTGGGAAAAAGTTTGAACTGACGCAAGATCAGGATGTACTTGATACGTGGTTTTCTTCTGGGCTCTTTCCATTATCTGTTTTGGGATGGCCCGATGAAACTGAAGACTTCAAAGCTTTCTATCCAACATCTGTCCTAGAAACTGGACACGATATTCTCTTTTTTTGGGTTGCTCGTATGGTTATGATGGGAATGAAACTAGGTGGTGATGTTCCATTCAGTAAGGTACATAAAAGTTTTAGTTAAATCAATCCTTTTCGATCCAAGTCTTATCTTTTCCATTATCTTGCGACTGTCTGTGTATACCAAAACATATTCGTTGTGGTTGCTGTAGGTTTATTTCCATCCTATGATACGTGATGCACATGGGCGTAAGATGTCAAAATCTCTTGGAAATGTCATTGATCCGCTTGAAGTAATAAACGGGGTAACTCTTGATGCTCTTCATAAGAGATTAGAAGAGGGCAACTTGGATCCAAAAGAGCTGGTTGTTGCCAAAGAAGGACAAGTGAAGGACTTTCCAAATGGTATTTCTGAATGTGGTGCTGACGCTCTTCGCTTTGCACTCGTCTCTTACACTGCTCAGGTACAATCCATTGCACACAGCCTCACAACCTCTTTATTTTTGTACTCTAAGAATGTTTCTTTACTCTTGCTTTCTTTGTAGTCTGACAAAATAAACTTGGACATCCTCCGAGTGGTTGGTTACCGCCAATGGTGTAATAAGCTGTGGAACGCCGTTAGATTTGCGATGATGAGGCTTGGCGATGATTATTCGCCTCCGCTGACTCTAACCCCTGAAACGATGCCATTCAGCTGCCAGTGGATTCTCTCTGTGCTAAACAAGGCAATAGCAAAGACAGTGGAGTCACTGAATGCATTTGAGTTCTCGGATGCAGCCAACACAGTCTATGCATGGTGGCAATATCAATTCTGCGATGTCTACATCGAAGCTATCAAGCCTTATTTTGCTGGCGACAACCCTGCGTTTGCTTCAGAGAGGGCTCATGCACAACATGCTCTCTGGGTATCTCTGGAGACTGGTTTGAGACTGCTTCACCCGCTTATGCCCTTTGTTACTGAAGAGCTATGGCAATGGCTGCCGTCACCCAAAAACACTGAAAGGAAGGCTTCTATTATGATATGTGACTATCCATCTGCAATAGAGGTCAGTAAGATTATCAAAGTGACTTATGTCTGTTATTAGCTTGTTCGGTTTTCTAACTCTCTTTTCCTCTTGGTGTTGTTGTGAGCCCAGAATTGGACAAATGAAAAAGTGGAGACCGAAATGGAAACCGTTCTAGCGAGCGTGAAGTGCCTGAGGGCACTCCGGGCTGGGTTAATGGAGAAACAGAAGAATGAAAGGTCTGAGTAGTTAACTAAAATGAACATTTCGAAACATTTTTATAACCATTCTGCATTTTTCGAATAACTGGTCATTTTGTGTACATTTATCTCAGGTTACCTGCTTTTGCTGTGTGTGAAAACAACGTAACATCTGAAATTGTAAAATCTCACGAGTTGGAGATCAGAACCCTTGCAAATCTATCGTCCTTGGAGGTAAACAAGCCCACCTTTAGTTTCTTTCTTATGGTTTCTCTACTGTTTCTTTTTCCTGTTTCCTAGTTTATTTGGGGCTTTGGTATAGGTTCTGTTAAAGGGAGAACACGCAGCCCCACCTGGATCCGCAGTTGAGACGGTGAACGAGAACCTCAAGGTATATCTCAAAGTTAACAGAGCCATTAACACAGAAGCTGAACAAGAAAAGATCAGAAACAAGATTGACGAACTACAAAAGTAAAGCCCCTCTAAACCCATCAACTGAATCGAAACAAAATGTTTGAAAGTAAGTCCTCATCTGACATTTGATTTTCGTGTCTCATCAGACAAAAGGAGAAGTTGCAGAAGGTGATGAGCGCGTCCGGGTACGAAGAGAAGGTCCCTGCGAACATCAAAGAAGACAACGCGACAAAGCTTGCTAAGATTCTCCAAGAATTCGATTTCTTTGAGAAGGAAAATGCTCGTCTCGTTGCAGAGACAGGAAATGAGCAATAGTGAAAGACAAAGTCACAGTTTATGTCCTGCATTGGACGAAAGCATATGAAACAATTGAGGTCTGAGAAACAAAGTTTGATGTTATTGTTAACTGGTTTTTGACTATTGCAAAACCTTGTTTAGTTGTGAAGAGATCAGTCAAGAGACCATTTGTTTTGGTAAAATTTTTAGTACTCACTTGAATTGTTGTTAAAAGTCGTAATTAGCCTCGACCGGGGAGGCTGCTGAAGGGAAATAATTGTAATTAGAAAAGTTACGGGTCATATATGTGAACAAAGCAAAACATATGGAGAAATAAATAAGAGCATTTCCAACTCACTCCTATATTTACCTCTATATGTTATAATAGAGGAAAATTTACTCCATCACATCTATATTTCTTACTCTAAAATAGAAATTGTTATTTTCTCCTCTATATTTAGAGACATTTTTTTATTTACACAATAGTCCTTTAACTTTTTGTGGTTATAATTAAAATACATGTTTATGTAGAAATACATTATTTTACATATAAAACCCTATTATCTTTTGTTTACATAATATTTTTAATTTTTACAGTTATAAGTAAATAAAATAAATAAATAATAATATTATTTTATGTGAAAGTCTAATTTTTAACAAATAATACTTAATTTTATATTTAAAACTAAAAATATTAATTATAGTTTAATTACTAAAAAAATCTACATAAACTTTACATATTGATAACATATTTATTTAAATATTAATTAATACAACATATTAAAACACCTTAATATTATGGTAAATTACTTCCGGATCTCCATAATGATGGTTAGATAATGTATACTTTGTTTTATTATTTTTGTTTAATGTTTTTTTTGTAACAAACTGTTTAAATTAAATAATATTGCACTTTTATGAAAAAAATCCAAAAGATATAATGAATGGGTCAATTTTTAATATTTATAAGTTAAAATGTGTTAATTGTAAAATTTTAAAAGAATCTATTAAGAATATTCCTTTTTAGATGAGAAAATAGAGAAATACTTTGGAGAGAAACTCATATCTATTATAGAGTTTTTCAATTATAGAGGAAAAAATAGAGAAATACATTGGAGATGTATAGAATTGGGTTTGTATAGAAGTAAGCACGTGGCTTGCATGCCATCATCAAGTTCTGTAACGGACCCTTTATAACTTGGGACTTGACCAATTGTCTAACATAGAGAATTTTGAAAATGCTAGAAGCGTGAGTGATTGATAACAGGAATTTCTCTGACGAAGCTATGGGTTCCGTTGCAGAAGAGCAGTCCCTCATCGAACAAGTGTTAATACAGGTTCAGTCAACATCATTATGATAAAAGATTTGTAAGGATACAAACATCAGTTGCGTTTGCTAAACAAGTTTTCAAATTAACCAGGAGGAACTGAAACTATATGCTGAAGATGGTTCAGTCGACATCAAAGGAAACCCACCATTAAAAGACAGAACCGGAAACTGGAAAGCTTGTCCGTTTATTCTAGGTGAATAAATTTTCTTCACTTTGTTTTCGTTGTCTTTAACTGCTCCGAGAGACTGATCTCTCTTTTTTTTTTTAAATGTGCAGGGAATGAATGTTGTGAGCGGTTGGCTTACTACGGCATTGCTATCAATCTCATTACTTACCTAACCACTAAGTTGCACCAAGGAAACGTTTCCGCTGCTAGAAACGTCACAACATGGCAAGGGACTTGTTATATCACTCCTCTCATTGGAGCCGTCTTAGCCGATGCTTATTTGGGTCGATACTGGACCATTGCTTGCTTCTCCTCCATTTATTTCCTCGTAAGTATTATCTATACTATGTTTGGACCAGTCTTTTTGGGGAGTGTGTGTTGAACGCGGTTTTGTTCTTTATCGATAAATACCCTTAAATAACACTAAATAATGTTTTATAACAAAACTAGCTCACAAGAAAAATACACTTTCCATTTCATTTTGTTTGTCGTTGGTTTTTTTACACATTGAAAATTATTAAATTTAATTTACTCCCAATTACTATATTATTATTTTGATTATATGAACTAAAAGAATAAAGATAAAATTGAAAATTTTGAAATTAAATGAATTGTAAACATAAAATGACAATTGAAATGAAACATATTGCGGACTGTAGAACGGTAATTAATCTGAAACAGAAATAGTATTAATTAAAAATTAAAAATACATTTTTTGTTTATATTTTAGTTTAGATTTATTGATTTTCCTTTTTAACACTGGGTAACAATACAACATCATAGAAATTATAGTTTAGTATTAAAGTGGTGGGATGAGATTAGAGTTTAGGACTTAAAATAATTTAGTGTTTTTCTTATCAAATTAGTGCTATTTTGATATTTCTATCATTAGATTTTTTTTTTGAATAAACATTTTAAAAATGCTGTTTTGGAAATTTGCCATTCTTTACTTGATGTTCAGGGAATGTCTGCTCTGACTCTCTCTGCTACGGTTCCATATCTGAAACCCGCTGACTGCGTTGGAGACTCCTGCCCATCACCGACCACAGCTCAGAACATAACATTCTTTCTCGGGCTTTACCTTATAGCTCTTGCCACCGGGGGAATCAAACCGTGCGTTGCAACCTTTGGTGCAGACCAGTTTGACGACAGCGACTCGAGTGAACGAGTGAGAAAGTCTTCTTTTTTCAACTGGTTTTACTTCTGTATCAATATCGGGTCGTTTGGATCGTCTGGTCTAGTGTTGGTTCAAGAGAATATCGGTTGGGGGTTAGGTTTCGGGATACCTACTATCTTCATGGGATTAGCTATCATCTGTTTCTTCTTTGGCACGCCACTTTATAGGTTTCAGAAACCTAGAGGTAGTCCCATCACACGGATTTGTCAAGTTCTTGTCGCTTCGTTTCGTAAGATATATCTCGAAGTCCCTGAAGACACAACACTCTTATATGAAACTGAAACACAAAACCTGAGTTACGCGGTGGTCCAAAGTAGGATACTCGAGCACACAGATGATTACAAGTAATCCTTTCTCTTCTCATCATATCTTTGATTTTCATGATTATTTTTTGTTCAAAATGACATTTGAAATCATTTGTATTAACTGACAATTCTAATGTTATTCAAACATGAAGGATTCTTTTAAAAAACACTGAAAACATTTTAAATTGTAGATTTAAGAAAATTTATAGTGATTTGAAAGTTTTATATATATATAGTTTATTAGTTAAAAAATATTAATAACCTCCAAAATCATTTAAAACTCACTAATGATTTGAAACTCACTAAAAATAGATTTCAAGATTGAAGATCAATTTTAGTTTGGTTCTATATATACACTCTTTTTACGATGGATTATGTTATTATAAATTATGAAAATTTTATTGACGATTATACATTCGATAATTCTGCATTCATACGAAAGACATGAATGCACCACTCTATGGGAACCGCTTGACGGTATACAATTTGATAAAAAAAATATTTGTATATTAATGTAGGTACCTTGACAAAGCTGCTGTTATATCAGCACAAGAAGCGAACTCTGGAGATATTTTAAGTCCTTGGAGTCTATGCACTGTTACCCAGGTCGAAGAACTCAAGATTCTTATACGAATGTTTCCAATATGGGCTTCAGGTATCCTCTTCTCATCTCTCCACGCTCAAGTCTCCACAATGTTTGTCCAACAAGGAAGAGCCATGAACTGCAACATCGGCTCTTTCAAGATCCCCCCAGCGACCCTCGGGGTCTTCGACTGCATCACCGTCCTAGTTTGGGTTCCACTCTACAACCGTTTCAACGTCCCGCTCGCCAAACTTATTACAAGGAACGACAATGGGTTCACCGTGCTTCAACGAATAGGAATAGGTCTTGTCATTTCGGTCTTCTCTATTGTATCAGCAGCCATCGTTGAGAAGGTGCGGCTTGGGGTGGTGGAAACAGGAACAGCTGTTTCTTTAACTGTGTTGTGGCAGGTTCCTCAGATTTTCATACTCGGTGCAGCCGAGGTTTTCTACTGTATAGGACAGCTTGAGTTTTTCTATGGTCAATCACCAGAGTCGATGAGGAGTCTGTGTTGTGCATTGGGACTGTTGACTTATGCGTTTGGGAGTTACTTGAGCTCGTTGCTGCTCACGGTGGTGACGTATCTCACGACCCTGGACGGTGGAGATGGGTGGATTACGGATGATCTCAATGAAGGACATCTTGATTATTTCTTCTGGTTATTGGCCGGTTTAAGCATTTTGAATGCGGTGGTTTACGTTTTCTCTGCTGTTAATTACAAACAGAAGAAGACGTTATAAACTTTTACTTTTTATTCACGTTTTTGTTGTTGTTGTCTAATCAGAATATAAAATTATCAAACTTATCTGTAGAAATTCATCAATTTTATTTGTTGTTTTCTCAAACCGAAAACGAACCTAATGTTAGCAATGTTTTCAGACAAAAAACCAACCATAGTTTAAGTTTTTTTTTTGACAATTTTGCAAGACAAGTATACATAAAATGCCATATTCCATCTCTAGTACAAAATATCTTCCTTTTTCTTTCTGTTCTTTTTTTTTTCTATCAAACGTTTGATCTGCTTTCAATAACTTGAATAAGTATTACTGGACCCACGATTACTTTGCTGCAGCCTTTTCATTTCCTCAAAGTGTTTATCTAACATATATTTGGTATCCCTTCATTCTTTGATGTAATGATGCTCACTCTTATAACTCTTTACATAAGTCTTAGTGCCCATTATACTTCATTGCCGCTTTCCCTGGAACATCAGGTAAGTGTCTGATTTTCTCTTTGGTGAGATCATTTGTTAGGTAAAAGGTTATAATTATTCGCCTGGCCAGGACTCCAATTAAATTAGCTTTGTATATTAACGTTTGATACATACTCTCAGACCCTTTATCTGGATATGAAAACTTATGATTTGTTCATCTCCAACAACTCATACCTGTATATAATGTTGTGCATTCCAAGAAAAGAATATAGAACCAGGGAACATATATACTCTCATACCGATCTAGAGCACATGAAACAAATGTTGATTTTTTTTTAATTATTTTTGTCTACATTTGAAGAAAAAATGAATTGTCAGAAGTTTTAAGTTTCCTGTAGGGGCTCCATAAACACTAGACCGGCCGGCCTGAACACTCTGCATTGTATAGGAAATTCGTCAAAAATTGCAATAATGGTTGGTGGATAAGAGAACTTATACAAAGCCTGTAAAGGGAGATTATTATTCTATGTCCCTCTCCTTCTTCCTTTTGACCTGCCACATTACAACCTACACAATCAGTTTTGTGTTGTTCTTCAATTATCTCTATATTGCCATGATTATAACCATGTGTGGTGCCTTTAGAACCTACACTTTCTCTTGAATTTTTTCAATGATCAAGAAATTTATAGGCGGTCGTTAAGCGTTTTATATGAAATTATTGATTAATCGGGTGATTAGACCAATTTTTTTAATGTCTAGATCGATTTTTGAAAAAGTGTAAAAAAATTGTTTTGTTTAGATCCAGTTTAAATCCGATTTGTCGATTAGGCGGACATCCGGGTGGCACCTAGACTAATTTTATAGCACTGAATTTTCTACCTGTTGCGATATCCTTTTGTTTGAGTTAGAATTCATAGTTTGATATATTTGGACAAGGGAGCTAAAGATATAGGGGTAAGATGATTTTTCTTTTAAGGAAAGAAAAATCACGGATTGTTTGTTTAACTGGTCCTTATCCCCTACTAAGCTTGTTATATACATCCACTACCATAAATTTTATTCACATTGCCACATCTATACTATTGTATATTTCATTATTTTGATTAGTAACAATAACATATTTTCTGGCAAAAAGTTTTTTTTGTTAAACCGTTTTAAGAAGAAAAGTTATGTATTAAATATGTTTTGTTGGTGACCCACCTATTCTCAAATCACACTTTTAAACAAACCCTCTCTAGGTGTTTTTCTCTCTCGGGTGATTGCACCTTTCTACTATTATATTTTTTCGATTTTAGATCCCTCGTGTATGTGTTATATATGTGATTGAAATCAATTACTCCTTCCCTTTTTAAATAAGTGTCATTTGACATTTTCTACACAAATTAAAAAAAATAGTAGAAATATATATAAATTGTTATTAATTACCTCTTTAACAAATAATTTTTGAGATAAATAAAATTATTTATAAAATTAATACAGTTTTCAATTAATTTTCAATTGAAAATAAGTATAATTTTATGAAATTGTAAAGTGATATTTTTGTATAACAAAAAAAGTTAGAATGACACTTACTCCGAAACATATGGAGTAATAAATGATAACTAGATTTTGATCCGCGCTTGAAAGCGCGGGTTTGATTTTGTTTTGCTTTTTATAATTATGAAATTTAAGGTTTGAATCATATAATTTTGAAGATTATATCACTAATATATAGGTCATTTGCGTAAGCACAATTAATTTGTATGAAATTAGATTACGCGTTTGTGTTTTTGAAGTTTGTTTTAAGATTCATTCGTGTGTAAAAATAGTATAGCAATTTGAAACTGGGATAAATATAGTGTTATTAGTAACGATTTATGTTACATTTAATTGTATGTCTATTAACAATCAAACTACCAATTATAAAACCAAGTATTAGAATATTTTCAATTTTTTTATATAAAAGTATATATAATGTAAATCTAAACTAGAATTTACTATTTTATAAGAGTATCAGAGACATATGTTCCATTATTAAAAGTTAGATTTTAAAAAGAATGTTTTATTCACATATATTTTTGTAAGTTATGTTCTTAAGTATTTAGGCTTTATTCTATTTTAAATTTAATGTGAGTCTCAATTTAATTATGTTTAAGTTTTTGGTTTTATTAATTTGGAGTTTATCTGTGTTAGAAATTAATTGTGTAGTCGATGGTACTATGCTCCTTGTGGGTAAAATGAATATTTCGATAAAGTTATGTTATAATAGGTTGTGCTTTGGTTTTGGTTCGTGTAATTTATTTTGTTTGGGTATGGTGGTTTAGCAATCAATGATTTAAATAGTTAAAAATAAATAATAATGTATCCAGTTTGATAGTTAGAGTAAAAATCGCTTATATAGGTAAATATCTTGTCACGTATTGTTATAATATATAGGAGAAGTCCAAGAAAATAAAAAAAGAAAGAGTTCAAACAACTTTTTTAAGTAGATTTATTAAAATTTCTTCCTTTTTTAATAGTATTGATTATTATAGTGGTCAAATCTAATAAAATGGTTCGGTAAGAAATTTGACCAATCAAAATAGAATTTAGCTGTTATGATAATCCAAAACTTTTCAACAATCCTATATTATTGTCAAGCTGCATGTATATATACAACTCACAGACACAAATATGTATCAGTTGAAGAAACTTATTGAATGTTGGTTTGTAGTAAAAGCCATGAATCATGGACCTGTGGTCAATTTCACATTAAATTGATTTTGGATCTATTTGGGAATTCATTGCATGTTTGATTTTTCGTTATCATAAGAATTATTTCAGAGAGCAATTAACTAATGTCGCGACATGTACCCACCGAATGAATTTCGTCGCACCAACTTTATATGTGAGAAATTGCTTAACTCGTATGCGATCAGGGCCGTGCCTGACAACATATATAAAGTTAGGAGCAACTAATTTTTTTTGCCATTTTATAACTAAAAGTAGTGTTATAATATATAGAAATATGGGTTCGAATTTAGCACTTTGAATACACTACCAACCAAGTTTAGTTACCATCAGAACCAACTGATCTTTAATGCAATTGGCCCCTAATTTTTTTTTGTGATCAATTGGCCCCTAAATTATTATTGACTTAACTGGCCCTAAAGCTAATGCTTGATCATCTTACATACATAATAGGTAACTCGTATGTCTTTTGTGTGTAAAACCAATATTTAAATATTTTACTTGATTAACCATTTAATCAAGGTTAAATTTCACAAAATTTACTTTGATTTTCGAAAGCATAAAAGAAAAGTGGGTTTTGACTTATATGTCGTACATATTTTACATGTGTATTATATCACGTATACGACACTACGGCTAGATTTTAGGTGCAGCGTGAAGAAAATCATAGCGTATTTTATGTGTTACAACAAGTCTTTATCTTGAAAGTCAATAAACATCTCCTTGAAATATTCTTACATTAGAATTCGTGATTTATATGGGGTAAAAGGTCTACTTTGGACGTACGTAACCTCTAAAATCACCTCTAATTGATTTTGGTATTACGGCTTGGTTTGATTTTTGTAGTGTTATACATGCAACTTTCTCTTTTTGGTCGGTTTTGTTGGAATTCTTGCATATGCAGTTTTGTTGAATATCTAGGATCTAAATAAAATACACAGTTGAAAAAGGTATTATTGGTACATCTTAAGAAAGGGTGTAAAATAAGTTAAACATGCCAAATAAGTTCCGCCTACTGCAAACAAACGGATTGATTGATAAAATCTATATAGGTTTGTTTACTTTAAAAATGATGACAGTAATCATTTTACTAAACCCTATACTTTTTGATTAGTTTTTGATCCTACACGGAAGTATTAACATTTACACCCCAAAAAAACATAGAATAAACCCAGGGGAAAAACTGAAATATATATTGTAATAAAAACTAAGCTGATGACAAACCGGGTCTACGGTCAAGAAGATGTGCACAGCACCACTTACATACCCATTTGGCCATTTCGTCATCGACGACATTTACGTCCCACCACCTTCCTACTTTAAGCAACCTCCTACGTTTTTTCTCTTCCTCTTCTTCTCTCTATTTTAATTTTAATTTTAATTTAATTTATCTATAACAATGTGGGATCCGAATTACTGCAATCACGAACCAGTAATTTTACTGGGCTACCACATAGGGAAATGATTTAAATTTGTTTTCAACATGCAGCAAGAAATCAGAAAAGGTAAGAGGACAGGAAAGAAGCAGAAGCATAGGGGCTTGTGTAGTGAATATCATTACATTTTTAATGAAAACTGCGTATATAAAACTATTAAAAACGAAATTTGATCATAAAAAAACTATTAGAAACGAACCAGAAAGTGATGAAATGGAGATGGACGAATATGAAAAAGGGAAATTAGGGTAATGAAGTAAAAAAGTTGGTTTAAATACGTAAAAAAAAAACAAAAAAAAACGATGAGAAAATAGGAAACTAAAAAAAAAGAATGATGATCTTAAGGTCAAAGCATTGCAGTTGGGTTATTTACATTTTTAAAATCTGATCTAAAAAGAGTTATGATGAAAAAAGAAGTTTTGACACCGTTAGGGAAATTTTTCATTTGGGTAAATCCCAAATCCCAATAAGGTAATTATTGTAAGCAATTAGGATTGGACAAATCGAAAGCAAATATTCTGATATAAGAGAACCACTTTGTATTACACGTATCACATGAATTTTGTATGTAGACTAGTTTTCAAAGTATGCAAATCTCATATTTTTCATAGACACTTACTGTGTCAACACCAAAAGCTCTAACCTCTTTACTATCTGGATAATAGTTTGCATGACAACTTTTCTCCAACGGGAGTGGTCCATGGATTATTGATACCAACCAAAATCCAAAAAGATTCTTGAAAAGCTATTTTCTACTAATACATGCAAAGTCAAATGGATGATAAATTTGCGTTGAATGTATTCTATTCTTTTTTCTATCAAGATTGTATGTATTCTATTCTGTTAGGTCAAAACACATGTCACCTCAGACTATATGAGTATAACAACATTCCAGCTGGTAATTTAAAAAAATATCCCATATTTCTTCTTTCTGTTTTGGTCGTCCAAGAAATTAATTATCATATATCATAATTTCTGAAATTTTATTTTCTTTACCTTTTTATACACACGCACAAATATAATATAAATATTCACATTGAACAAACATAAACACGAACACAAACACACAAATAAGCACGAGTTCTTCTAAAAGAGACAAAAGCGAATAGAAGGAAAAGAAACCTTTATCCTTTATAAAAACAGAAAAGATCGTCCTTATTAGTCTATAACCTTCTCCACTCGTAGGGTTCTTTACTTCTTTTTCTTCACAATCTCTCTTCTTCACCACAAAAAGACTAGGGTTTTCGTGGGCTAATATCTAAATGGGTAGATGCGGAAGGAGCAGCGACGGAGGGATTAGTGGAGCTAGACCGTACGTACGGTCTCCGGTACCTCGCCTGAAATGGACGCCGGAGCTTCACCAGAACTTCGTTCACGCCGTTGATATGCTCGGTGGTCAATACAGTCAGTTTTGTCAAACCAACTTTTATTTCTTTTTGTCCTTTTTATAAAAAACATGTCTTAAAAGTTTTTTTAAAAAGTTCATCAATCGTCATCTTCAAGATCTAAATGTTTGTATTTTTTTGGGTTTGAATGAAACAGAAGCAACTCCAAAACTTGTTCTTAAGATAATGGATGTAAAGGGACTAACAATATCACACGTCAAGAGCCATCTCCAGGTCAAACAAAATGATGAAACATTTCATTTTTATTATTTTTATTATCTTGGCCATCATACTACTTTATTCACCTTAGCTTATAATAATTTGATTGTTTGTTTAGTAATCTGAATATTTAAAACGTTTCTTTTTTGTTTTGATCATGCCGCAGATGTATAGAGGATACAAACACACTCTTCTTGGACGATCAGGTAATAAATTTTAGAAATATTTGGGATCACATATTAAGGCAGTCAATTACACTTATTACGCCAAAAGTCAAGACTATGACGGTTAATTTCAAACTCCAACTATAGGCATCAAAACTGTAATTTATAAATTTAAGTCGTGTTAGACCATTGTCATACATATACATAGGGTAATTCAGTCATACAGTTGGTCTTGTTCCCACCATTCACATCAAAATTGTACTGCATGAATGTATTTTTCACTGGACCCATTGTCATAAAAGTATAAATACTGGTGAAATATTTATTATAACAAGGGAAAAAGAATTTATCTATGGTCTTGTAGGTAAATAGATGCTTCTTAAATTTGATGGTCAATTAATTAATTAATGTTTTTATCATATATTTTTGGGCGACAAAAGAGAGTTCATCATCTTCAAGAAGAAGAAGACAAGACAATGAAGATCATTTTTATGACAACTTGTCTGAACACGCAAGGAATGATTGTCTTTTGGGTTTTCACTCTTTCAACTTTAGGTAATTTTTTTTTAATTTTTTTTTTATTTTACTTTTTGGCAGAAATGGAAAGGGAATATTAATTTGTTTCTGACAAGTCTTTTAATTTTATTCCAGAAAATAGGTATGCTATCATATATTTTTGTTTGAATATGAATTGTCGAATTTTTTTAATTTTTGCTTTCTCCTTTTTTGTTTGGGGAGAAGAGGGCGGACTTCAGCTGATAATGATGACGATGACTTTCTCAACAACATTAGCATGGAGAGAACGAAGACATTTGCAGGCATTGGCGAGTCCAACAAATTTCAGTCTAACCACTTTCTCGAGGTAATAAAAATATATTCAGTTTCAGAATATGGTTTCATAAATAGCATTTACGAAGTAAAACAGTATTTTAGATTCAGATTAACACTCATTATATAAAACGATTGAGCAGTGTAGGAACATTTCCAATGGAACACACAAATTTACTTTATATTTCACACTAAAATAGTGTAACTCTGTTATATAGTTGAATTTGCTCCAATAGTTCACTTTATAATAGAGTGAAATTTAGAGTAATGTTGTTTTTTTATTCTATATTACTCTATATTGAATTTAGAGTAAAAAAACAACATTACTTTATATTTCACTCTATTATAGAGTGAATTATTGATGTAAATTCAACTCTATAATAGAATTACTCTATTTTAGAGTGAAATATAGAGTAAATTTTTGTGTTCCATTGGAAATAATCTAATGACAACACTAGAGGATATGGATGAGGTCAAATGAAACACCAAAATAAAATTTGATGTTTTGGTGTTAAAAAGCACCAAATTTGATGTTTTGATGTTGAACTTTATTTTTTTTAATTACAACTACAACATTAAATTCTACAGATCAAAATTCTGTACACAATATTACTTAGTGAATTAATCTGATTTTATAACCTAATCATAATATTTTCCTATTCTATAATCTACAGCTTCTAATAACTAATACCCATATCATTTGAGATTTTAAATGATTTAGACTATACTAATACATTGTGGACTTGTCTTAAGTTTCGACTGTGAAATGCTATTACATAATAAGAGATTTTTTTAACAACTAAAGCTAAAATAGCTATCAGGAACTAAGAACTTGTGGCTTTGAGCTTATTCAGGTACAGAGAACGAAGAACATTTGGGTCAACGAAGAAGAAGATTTAACACTGTCTCTATCGTTGAATCATCCTCATAATTCTCAGAAACGTTGGAGAAGCAATACGTCGTCGTCACTTAGTGAAACCAGCGAAGCAGTCTCGTCTGCTTTCATTTCCAGGGATTGTTTCGCTTCTTCAAAGATTGATCTTAATCTTAATCTCTCCTTTTCCTCCTCTTCTTCTTAGCTGAATATTTGTTCCTTTGTTTTCAATATTAGTGTAGTGAACATTTAGGTTTTTTTTTAACGCAGTGTTTTAGCTAGGCTTCTAGATTTGTTCTCGTTCGCGATGTTTTTATGGGCCTTCGTACGTTGTCACGGTCGATTTGGAGCCTAAGCAATTTGAGTGGTTGTAAACTTATGATTAGATTTGGTTTTCACATGAAGCACTTGGATTACATGACATGTTAAGAGGGAAGACAGGATTACATTTTGTTTTTGTTTGAATGAAAATTAATGGCTCATCCGGTGATTAGTGTGTTTGCCTAATCTTTGTTGGTATATGTATTCCAGAAAAGAAGCATTAAAGGCAACGTTTTACCGTTAAGTAGTGGGTGTAATTATTTTTTGGTGTAATTTAATTTATGTACGCATTAAATTTATAACCGTTAATTTTGCGGGAAAAAGTGATAGCAGAAATTTAAATTATTTATGGGAAATAGCAGTATTGCGATTGTTTGTGGTTGCATGTGGGTTGTAATTGTTCTTGTGAATTTGGATCCACTACGATCGTTGCTGCTATGACTTTAATTTTAAAGCTACAAGTTCTGCTAAACTATGTATTGCTTTCTAATATTCTTGACTTTACTTTCCAGAGTTTTAGAACCGGGGAAGAAACAAGCAGACTCTTGGACCATTTGGTGATTGTTGCATTGGATGCTAAGGCGTGTGTGTGTTGCTTACCACTCCACAAGCATTGTTTCAGCCTTGTGAGGGAATGAGTTGATTTTTCTCGAGAAGCCTATTTTATGACCCGGCTTACTTGAAAATGATGAGGACAGTTAAGCTAAGACTTCTAACATTAAATTAATCGGTGATAAGTGGATTGATTCATTTACCTTATATTATTTAAAATCTATTCCAACAGCCGTGAGAGATTTAGTCTCTAACACGCTCATTCGAAATGATGGTTCTTTGAACGTCAATTTCAGTGTGTTTGGACAAAGATCAATTAACCAACTTTAGGCTTAATCTATATAGATCGATGGACCAACTTTAAACTAGATAAGTGTGGATCAAATTTAAGGATCGGATTTTGATATCATGTTAATATGACGAGAGATACATGTGAAGAATTGTATTTACTCTCGTAAGAATAATAATTAGGACAACGTACATTTTTGTATTAGTGATTTTTTCCTAATCTATGTAGTACAAATATATGTAATATATATTATATAATAAATATACAATATTTGCTAATAATATCTTTGATACTCTATATCCTTCTATAAGGACAAGTAATTGATCTCTTGCGGTCCGTTCTTGAAATTGGAATACAGTTTTGTTTTCATAAATGGATGTGATGAGGTTCAGGAACCTGTTTCCACGGTTTTTCCAAATTGCATTTCTACTAGTGGTTCAATGTGGTGGGCTAACTAAAATTGTATTGGGCTGGGCGGGCCTCTTGTAGTCTTTTATTTCTTTTTGCAATCCAGTAAATTTGCAGTGACAAAAAGTATTAGCGGGGGGATAGGGGAACTTTTGTTTTCCCAGCAAAAAAAATAAATTGTCAAAAAAAAAACTTTTGTAGAAATTTTCAAATTGGATTAAATGATATTATATGTGTCAGTGAAATTTAAAAATAAATTTAGCTAATATTTGATGCTTTAACCACACGAAAACTCTGCCTTGGATACACCGATATCATTAATGATTTCATATGTTACTAAATTCCTATATTCCTTTGGGGAGCATCCGATAAAATTGAAATGGTTTAGAAAAACCTTATTTGTAGTGCTAGCAATAGTGTGTACATTTAATAAGATGACAAGAAGAATTTTTTTAATTCGACACATAATCGAGTTGCATTTAATGAAAGACAGAGAGTAGGATTTTCGAAGTTAGATAAACATTCTCGAAATATTCGACGGACAATTATTCTCTCTCTCTCTCTTTGTGAAACTTTTTCCACGTACCTTGAGGCTTCGAATGGTAAAAGCAGTTCAAGCAGGACAGATCAAGCAGATCATGCAGATCAAGCAGGACAAGTACAGATCAAGCAGGACAAGTGCAGATCAAGCGGATCATGCAGGAGAAAACCGGATCAAATAATTTATTATAACTTAGGAATGACAAAATGAGTTCAAAACTATAGATCATATATTAAAACAATAAAAATGACACTTAGATATCTAAACAAATATCTTAGATATTATAGGATCGACCGAAATGCCTGTAAATGTTTTAAAAGATACTTATACTTATTTTATTTTCTTATTTATAAAAATTAAAAATTATATGACAAAAAATAATAAGTAGAGAATGATAATTTTATATTGTTAAAATTGTAAATAAAATAAAATAAAAATATTGTATTCATAAAACTAGATAAATATATTTTTAAAGTTATATGTTGTAACAAAGTTATTTATTGACCAGACAAAAAAAAAAGCAGATCAACACCACCAAATATTGGCGGGTGAGATCTGCATGCAGATCTCCTGCTTTTTTCACAAAAAGACAAAAAATATTGAACTGCATGCAGATCTCCCGCTTGAACTGCTTTTGTAAAAAGAAAATGGTGAATGGTGAATACAGT
This sequence comes from Brassica napus, assembly GCF_020379485.1. Classification (NCBI taxonomy): domain Eukaryota; kingdom Viridiplantae; phylum Streptophyta; class Magnoliopsida; order Brassicales; family Brassicaceae; genus Brassica; species Brassica napus. The sequence continues at coordinate 41,635,216 of NC_063442.1, forward strand.
GCAGGAGAACTGCATGTGCAGGAGATCTGCACTTGTCCCGTTCCTCCATTCGGACACTGAATTTCAAAACCCTAATTTTCATCAACAAGATCATGATACGGCACGTCATCTTCATCCGTTATGTGTTGACTTTTTAATACAGTCACCACCCTCGATATTGGTTCACTAGCAATATCCGACTAATCGTCTCTACCGTTAGACTTCATAACTCGAGATTTTTGGCCGGACATAGGTATTATACTAAGGTGTATGCATCTTCGTTATATCATTGAGCAATGTTTATAGTTTTTTTGGGTTAACGTTGTAGTTAGAATTAATTGATCAAAACTCGTTTTTATTCACAAAATTACAAAATTAATCCTTCATATCTCCCAAAATAACAATTTCTTCGGTGAATATATACCAACAAAGCCTATGCTTGCGCTCTACCGTTAGACTTCATAACTCGAAATTTTAGACCGGACATAAGTATTATACTAAGGTGTATGCATCTTCGTTATGTCATTGAGCAATGTTTATAGTTTTTTTGGGTTAACGTTGTAGTTAGAATTAATTGATCAAAACTCGTTTTTATTCACAAAATTACAAAATTAATCCTTCATATCTTCCAAAAATAATAATTTCTTCATATCTCCCCCCCTCCACCCCTCTTATTTAACAGACTTTTCAGACGTGAGTTTTTTTATTTTTTCAGATGCTCCCCTATATCTATTCTTTTGGGAGCATCCGAAGTAAACGATTAATAGACGTGATCGTTTCTGTATGAAGTTGATTACTGATCGTCATTATAAAGTAAAAATACTAATAGTTGGTATTATTAGAAAAAAATAAACATTAAAAACGATTAATAAACGAAAAAATGTGTCGTTTTGTATTCTCCTTTTATTTTTCTTCGGTATCTAACTATTTTATTTGACAAACACAAAATAGAATCTAAGGACTTTTCTGGCCTGTCACATTTATTGTCATATCATTGCATAGGGCAGTAAAGAGGAGGTGATTATTCTAGTGTGCGTGTGCGTTTTTATTTTTTCTAATTTACCTTTTTGCTATTTGCTAATTTCTTTTCATTTCGAAGGACAGTTGGCGTTGTCACGAGTGTGTGTCTTGTGATGCTTTGCCTAAAATCTTTTCACGTTTTATATAATTTGTTATATTGGTATCTGTATCGATATGTATCCATATATGCAATACTGTTATCCACAAACTTGTCTTGTCCCCATCAAAGTTAAGTTAACGGCCTAGAATCAACAATATCCTGTCTCAACGTTCATCTTCTCTCTTTTTTTTTGGTTCACCATTCATCTTCTCTTCATACATAATCATCGTATATGATTGTGGCTTTCCTTTCATGTTTCGTTTGAAAAAAAATACATTAGGAAATTTGCTTGTGTACTGAATACTAAAAACCATTAGAACAGCAGATCATGATTCAAAGTATATATATATACACTATTGTGCAATGATATATGTAACTCTAGGAGACACAAAAGAACATGCCATGTTTTTTAAATAGTATAATATTATTTTGATTTCATAGATTTCAAAGAAAATAAAATATATTGTTGAAAAACATATGGTGCAATGATTATTTTTATTAGATATAATTGCATATGGCCATATAAATTTTGAAGATTCGTCTATATGTTTTGGTTAAAAATCTCCAATCATAAAAGTATGAGCTAAATCAAGTTCAGTTCGACAGATTATAAGAATTGAGGTCATACCAAAGTTGAATTGACGCTATGTTTTTAGAAATTAGGATTGTGTTTGTCGATTATTAACGTATTATCAACTAAAATTGACGAGTGTGCTGTGGAGGCAGGGCTGGCTTTTGCATAGCTAGACAAAAACAAAGAACCGTTTGTGTCCACAGATTTAGCTGCAAACCCCACTTAAAATACTTCATTAGATTACGTACAATGGAAATATTAAATAAAAAATTTAACAGTTGAATCCTTAGAATAGGGATGTTGACGAAAATAAAAGGAAAACGTAATAACTAAGCAAATGCTAACAAAAAGAAGATGCACAAAATAAAGTGTATCACAAAAAAAAATTTGTTCTATGGTTTGCAGTTTAACAAAACTGAATATTAAAACTGTAAGGAGGAGGAAAATAGCAACAAAACCGCAATGGATAAAAATATATTTTTTGAAACTAAGTGGTGGTGGTAGTCTATTGGTAATCTTTTGGGATTTATTGTGTATTCACATCAGTCATGGACTTGAGTTTCGGCCCAAGTGATTTACAAAGTGAATCGTAATAAATGATCGGTTCACCCTTTGGTATTAGTCGAAAGGTATTCCAAATTCGAATCAGGCAGTTTGATAGTCAATCCACTTTGTAGCACTAAGTGGTTCTTTCCGAGACCGACCGGATCAGCCGATATCGTTTATCAAAAAAAAAAATGTTTTTGAATTTTTTGTTTTCTTCAAAAAAATTTATATATCCATTGATCGTCATGTTCTTTTATGATTCAGTCGTCCACTTTTTTCACCAGACTTTTTTTACTATAGATTTGATTTCTAGTTCATCACTATTTATCTATGCATACATAAACATGCATATTCATCATCACTCTTATATGTATATATTATACTATATATATCATCGCTCTTTCCTAAAAATAATTGTTTTTGTTGTTTATATATGTTGCTTTATCATTCGATTTTATAAGACAATAAATTAAAATGTGAAGTTTTTTAAAAGAGAATAATGTGGCTATCTCGCTCGCTGTTAAAAACCTTAATTTTTCTCATTCATTTATTAAACATGATGTTTTATTCATATATAATGTGTGTGTATGTATATTATGTATTGGTTGTTATTAGAGATTAACCAGATATGAAGTGGACACCTTATTCCAAATTATTTTGTAGAATTCGTCGATATTTCTTCGATGATTTTTCTTTCACGTTGGGAATAAGTGTATCATTTACATACTTTTCCATTTTCCCTGATTTCTTAAGAGAAAAATATAAAATATTTTTTTATTGATATATTTAACCATTTCCAAGTTTTGAAACCTCATATCCGAGAAGAAATAATATATAAGCTTTGCATATATATATTTAAAAATTATGATTAAAAATGTCAAATAAATATAAGGATGGCAGATTCAAGTTTCACATGAAACAAAATCACAATTACATGAAAAGAAGTTTGGATTTGAGATCCGATTCAAACAGTTTACAGGTAGTCTGGTAACACTAGATCCATCTATTCATTAGCATTAGTCCGAAGACATTTTTAAACTCGAATAAGATAATGTAGATAATCTATTTTATAGTATTAAATGCATTTTTTGGGAACCAATAGAATATGCCGAAGAAACATATAAAAGGATGGCAAACTCATAGGTTGATCTGTTTGAGCTTAGACAGACTGTGTCTAAGTATATGCAATATATATATATATATATATATACTAGGATCTTTTTTAAACTTTGGTGATTGGTGCTCTCTATCCCACTATAGTCAACGTATATTTTTACAAAATTATAGTTCAAACTTTATATTTAAGGACTATATACATTTTATTCTCTTATTTACAAAGCTGAATAGTCTACTTTGATTTTCGAATATATTGTGTATGAATTTAAAAGTACGCCAACATGACTATAATCACTGTCAATCTATTCATAAAAGTATCTCTATATAGATATGTCAGAATTAATTAAATTGGGCCAGTTCAAATAGAATCTGATCAATTATTACATTTTGTAGCAAATATATAATTTCATAAGCATTATAGTACGAAGCATGGATAGAAATAAAATGGAGTAGGTGGAGTCAAAGAGTTAAAGACCAAAAGACACAGAGTTAAGTTATGTCTTCAAAATGTCAAATACCTTTTAACTTAAAATTTTGACGGGTACGTACGTTAAAACTCTTTTTCTGTTATTTTTCCCGTTTAAGCTCATACTAGGTGATTTTCCCGTGCTCATGCACGGGTATAAATGTTTTTGAAATAAATATACTATAATAATTGATTGATATTTACTTTTAATTTTAAATTAATTTATAATTTGTAAGCATCATTTATATTTATAATATTATATTACTTTAATAATACACTAGATTCAGACCCGCTCTTTCAAAAGGCACGTAAAATCTTTTGTTTTAAACTTTTGTTTAGAAAATTAATTTTCATATTTGTGTTTTCATTGTTAAAAAGAAGTTAAACATTGTTCGTAGTGCTGAATTTTGAACCTGTGCAAGATTTTATATTTAGAAAATTAAATAGGTTAAAATTATTAGTTTGTGTGTCCATAAATTTTGTATAAACATATAAAGTGGACAGTTAAATACAAACAATGCATCAGTTATATGTTCTCTACAATGCATCCGTCTTAATTTATTTTAGTGGCCATTCAGTTTAGTTTGTTTTTATTGTGAATTCAATAGAAGTGGAAGTTTTAATATTCTCAATATATAATCATCCACTAATATATGTATTAGAGTGAAATGGTTCCCAAGATTTTTGGGATTAAAGTGGAGGGTTAATAAAAAGTAGTTACAGTTATTTTTAAGTAGATCACGTGGGAAAAATGTTGGACTAAACTTATATCAATAGGTCATGTTTCTAATTTAATAGAATAGATATGATTTTATATATGTTATATTTAATCGGTTTTGTTGTTTTTACAGTCAATTTAGTCATCATTTGCATAATTTGGAATGCATCTATGAATTCAACTATAATATTTTTTATTCTAAATATATTAAAATTTTGATTAATTTCTTATTTGCATTTAGGTGGTTATTGTCTTAAATATATAAATATATTTTATGAATATTATGTATAACTTCAACTATTCTGTGCTTAGACTAAAATAAAATAAACTAAAGTGTCTGATTCCAATTTACATAAATTAATATAACGATAATATTCTCAAGTCTCATGCATATATATATATAAATTTTAGAAAAGAACTAAATTGTAACAGTTGTTTAATATTTTATTTTCATTTTAATATGTTTTGAGTTGTTCTATGATTTATATTTATAAAATAAATTACTATTCTTATAAAATTATATATTTTATTTTAGTTAAATCTATGATTTTATATATAAGTTAGATTAGTCGAATCACTCATGTTGTGAGTATATTGAGTTATTGTTATTCTTTCAAATTCAAATGATATATTTTTATTTTTATTATAATCAAGTCAAATCAAATCAATTTTATTTATCGTTTAAACGTGCATGTATTTTCATAATATTTATCAAATTATATATTGATGTTTTTAAAAATAAATTATAAAAGAAAGTGATGCTCAATAGGAAGTTACATACATAAGTAGGTGATACATTTCTGGAAGCTCATGAACACATATTAATATTTATAATAATTAAAATATTCTATAAATTCTAAATAACTTTATGCCTTTGATTTATTGAATGGAAACTAAAATTTATTTAAATTAATATTAAAAATGAGAATTCAGATTTGCTATGGTATTTTGATTATAGTTATATTAAGTTCCACAAACATAAAATTTAAAAGAAAATTTAATATTAAAAAACAAATAACTTTAATAATGATAAAATATAATATATCTATTTTGCAACTATTTGATTTTTGTTTTTGTTTTCAATATCTATTAAAAATAAGCAGTACACAAAATTGTAATTTTATTTGAAAATAATATTATATAAGTAAAATATAATTTATCGATATTATTTTTGATGTAATTGGAAGCTATTATAGTCAAAACAATATATGAAAAATAAATAAATCACTTCAATAATACTAATTATAAACTATTTTTAGTCAATTAAACATATATCAATTTATGTTTCTCAATTATTTTGTGTAATCTTCTAAGAAAATAGTTAGATATATAAAAATACTTCTATTAGTTTGAATTTTTTTTTGTATTGTTTAAAATTATGTTTTGAAAGAAATGTTATTTCTTTTTCTAATATCAAGATTATCCGTGTAAATATTTTTAATAAAATCACATTATATACAAATTTATGTTTTTCATCTACAAAAATATTGATATAAATAAAGTATTTTATTACTTCAAAACTATATTTTGTTTTATTTAAAAATATTTTTTAAATGTAATATTACTACTTTGTGAACTTTCCTTTTTTTTGAAATCATATTATATATACATATATTTTCGTTTTCAATTTTTTTTAACTTTATAAAAAATTTCCCTTTTTATTATATGTATATGTTTTTGGAAATTTTTTAAAAGGAAACTAAATAAAAAAATAATAGTGTTTAATATTTTTAATTCATTAAGGGTATCAGTGTAATCAACCATCGTGAGAGTTAATATGAGAGCGACACATAGGAAACTGACTTCTCAAATAATATTATAGAGATTTCTAAGCATATATAGTTTTAGTTTGTCCAACACAAAAGTTTCCATCTCGAACCAGTTAAATTAATGGCGTTTGCGTAAGCTGATTTATGTTTTGGAAAATCAAATCTTACTTAAATAATTAGATACGGTTTATATGTAATATTTTTTTTTTTTTGAAACTGTTTTTCTATTAATTTATATGTAATATTTGATAACTGCGTTATTTGTATTAGGGGGCCGGACATCTTTGCTCTACTGTATACTATAATACATATTACAACAAAACTGACAATTATAAGTTTATAACTATACTTATTATATAAATATAGGATTATGACATGAGCTTGAATAATGTTGGAATGTTGGATGCTTCTGCTTGTATTATGCTTTTGCTGGAATATCATCCGATTCGTTTGACGTATTATTGTAGACATACATATCTTGAAATCTGGCTCATAATCAACGTAAGATACACAATTTATTTCTTTTTTTTTTGATAAAGAAGATACACAATTGATATATGAATCAATCAAGAAATTTATTCATTTGTTATGCAAGAATTAATAAATGTCAAGTGGTATAGTTTATAATAATATTTTTCTTAACATACGTTGTATAGCTAAGAATTACAAATAAAAATTAACCGGGCTTCGTGGTCTGGTGGTAAAGAAACCTCGGCTGAGGTGCCCGCCATCACGAGTTCGAGCCCCGACCACAGCAGATTTAACATGGTTTCCGTTTGGCTTCTAGGATCTTCTTCGTCAGTTCCAGTTGGACGCGGTGGGATAGTCGTACTAAGTGAGAGGTCCGGATACCTAGATTATCAAAAAATTTACAAATAAATCTCATTGTTACAGTGGTTTGAAGGATTTAATATTATATCTTATAAATAATGGGTTCAATTCTTACTAAGAACATCATTTTCTAACTATGAGTAAAATAATAAATTGTATTAAGCTGGCATTGGATACATCAACTCATACCGGAAAATGTACTTTGCTAACAAATTATACGATCGTTCAAGACGTTAAATTAAAACTAATGCATATTTCAAAATAAGGGAAAACTGAAATATTATATATAATTAATTAGCGGAATTAACTAAGATGGTTGAAGAATCCATAGGAGCCCCGGTTCGAGATTCCACACTGACAACATCATAAAAACAAGGAAAACCAACTTGACGAAACTGAAGTACTAAAGAGAGGATACATAATCCCACTTCAATAGTTGACAACGACAAACACGAAAAAAACTTATAAATAAAGTCTCCATGGAACCCCAACAACTTATCTTTGCATATGATCATCTCAAGCTCTTTCAAATGGATGATTTGGTTGTGAAAACTTCATCTCAGTGTCTAAAGGAGCTGGGTTACGACCACCACGACCATTTACATTACTCATAACTCTTCCATTAACGCCTAGAAAATCCAAAGTCAACCTATCAGAGCCTCCCATGCTAAGATTGTTACCGAAATGAAGGTCGAAAATGCTGCTACCAGATCGACCTTGTTGATCTGTTGTCGTAGCTAGAGAGTTCATTAAACCATGAAGGTTTCCATTCACATTTTCTCCAAATTCATTAACTACCGCACTTGACGAAGATGAAGAAGTTAACCCTCTTAGCAAAGCAGAAGGATCGTTGTTTTCAGCACCATCAGCGAAAAGTGAAGGAGCACTTATCTGATCAGAGTTCTTGATATTGAGCTGAAAGTTTCCGAGGTTAAACAAGTTGTTGTTGTTATTGTTGATGGTATCACCAAGGCTGATCATACCGTGCTGGTTCAAGAGACTTTGATCATTGTGTGCCAACAATCCTTGGTTTGAAGAGCATTGCATGAGGAAATTGTTTGGGCCATGATAAGGGTTTGTGGGCTGAGGAATGAAGTCTTCAAACTTTTCGGAAGATGAACGGTTCAGATTGTAACCTGCAGCTAGAGGGGTAAAACCAGTGTTTGAGTTGTTACCGAAATGGTTGTGCGAGAGAGCGGAAGAAGCACCGCCGTAAAAGCCATGTCTGCCACCACCTCCACTAGCGGCTGCTATTGCCGTGAAGCTCACGGTAGGGTTTCTTGCTGACTCTTGTATTAATGCATCACAGAATGCCCTGTGTGTAATGTAACTGTCTCTTCTGCAATATCACCCCAAAGAAGTAATTAAGATAACGGTCAATATTACAGTGTATGTATATAAAAAATGAAAACAAAAATATTTTAGAAATTAAAAAGAAATACAAACCCTAGAAATGTAAAGTGGTCGTTAACCACTCCTATATCACGCAGACCACAATATTCATTAACTAAGAAATTAAACCAACCCCTCCCCTCTAATACATAAAGCACATACTTAATATAATAATTCTATATAATGATGAGAGAGAAAGAGGAGAGAGAGAGAGAGAGAGAGGGGTGAGACCCACAAGAAGAGGAGTTACATGGAAAGAGGAACCTGCAAAGGTGAAGAAGAAAACAAAAGTGGGAATGCATGGAAACAAATCCAACTCACATGTGACCAAATTTAGCATCTTTTATTTTTCTCCTTTCATCTTTACTGTCTTCCTCACTTACTCTACTCATTAGCAACCAACCAAATAAGTTGATAGATCCTATGTGCATATATGCATATGTGTTCATGTCCCTATGTAGGAAATATGATATTCCGTGACCAATATAGATGATGATATCTAAACGCGTAGATTTCAGTCACAAATCAAAATATATATAGAGAGGGCACCACACTCATGCATTATACATAGCTTGCATAATAATTCGTTAATAATTAATATTCACTGACCGACATGCCTTTTTAACTGGAATTTCAAGCAGAAGCCAGAGTATGAACCTTATAAATTTAGAGCCGACATGTAAACTCGAAGTAAAAAATGCTTCTAGTTTCGAATAACAAAATGATGACCGCTATAGACTATGAGATCTATGGACTAACCAACACGTTTTTATAAAGATTATTAACATATACATGTTCTTTTCACACTAAAGTATTAAATTATTAATCAATTCTAATTTCATATGATATGAACAAAATAATTGAATGGAACCAAGAAAGATAGTTTACCTAGAGAAGATGGTACCACAGTCACATCGATACTCTTTGGTACCACAAATTTTAGAGTGAGCTTTCCAATCAGATTGAACAGCGTAACGCTTAGAGCATTTCTCGCAATTCCACTTCTTCTCACCGTGTTTCCGGTAATAATGCTTCTTTATTCCGGTGAGGTCTCCAAGAGCACGTGACGGGTCATGGTGGACGCACGTGGGCTCCGGACAAATATACACCTTCCTCCTCACTTCTTTGTTCGACTTTTGTTTCAGCTTCCATGGAAGGTTGTGTCCTCTCCGGTGAAGCTGTAGATTCTGTTCTCTTTGAAATCCTTTGTTGCACACTTCACATAGGAACCTATTTGTTGCCATGATCGTCTTTGGAGATAACGCTATCACTTCAGCATCTGGATCTGTTCAATCAAAAGAAAAATATTTGAACACTAGAACAAAAACCATTACTCAAGAGATAATATCATATAAGAAAATTGAATAGACTAATCTTCTCGTAAAAATTGTTGAATAGATTACAATAATTTCTAAATAATATATATCTACGATTGAATGATGATATTCCTAATTCTTGATTATCAAGAATGATAACAAAGAAAAGTGATTAAAATTTAGGGTTCTTTTCTTTTTGTATTTCCTCCCAAAAGGAAACCTCTTCACTGAGGCCTATTGATTTTTTTTTTTTTGGGAATTTGAACACACACACACACACTTATATGTTTGTGTATGACAACAAACTATAAATAAGAGGTACTCACATGAGTTTCCAGGTTGGTTTCTTCGTTTTTTGGGTGGTGGTGGTGGAGCAACGGAGTTGGGTTGTTGGATCATCGTCATCGCCGTCTCTTCACGGTTAAAGTTGTTTGATCCGGTGGCGGCGCTGGAGAGGAGGAAAGACTGAGTGGAGGATGATGAAATTGTGTTGTTGTACGATGAAGACATCTTCTCAAGTTCTGCTTTTGCTTAATCTACAAAGATCCATTAATAAAATAATTTAAAAGTGAGAGAGAAGATAGAAATGAAATATGATTCAGAAGAAAACGAAAGTAAGGAATTAGAACAGGAAGAAGCCATAGAGATTGACGACATGAAAAAAAAAATTATATCACTAGAAGACATTTACGAGAACATAGAGAACAAATATAAATCCAAAGAGTTGTTTTTAATTTGTAGTTTTTGATAGAAGACATACTATAAGTTGTTTTTATTGTAACTAAGTCTTGAGATGCAGAGAAAGAAACCAAGAAGAAAAAGGTCAATAAAAAGCTAAAACTCAGAAACAAAGAAAGAAACCAAGTAGATGATGATAATGTTAGAGGATGAAGAAGAAGCCATAGGCAAATATAATAAATATACAAATACACACACCTTAAAGAAAAAGCCCTATCACTCTCTATTTCTCTCTCTTTCTCTCTTGCTTTGTTGCTCTGTTTTTGTTTTAATAATTGGGATTGAGTCTTGTTAAAATCTTATTTTATATAGCTACAGTCCATTTCTCTTTTTCACTACTAATTAAAAAATTTAATGTTTTTGAAAAAAAACAAAGTAAAATTTGGTACGTTTCTACTCTGTAACGTATGGTGGTTTGTTGATTAAGCTGCGTCATCATGATTTAACTATAGTTAATTTACTTTGTAATTTTAAAAAATCTACTCCTCTTCATTTGTGAACTAATCTAAATTTCACTTATAAAATATTCATATATAAAAATCCTAGTGTTACATTGCCATAACATTAATATCTTAAATCATTTCCCTTTATATTGCAACATAAATTTAAAATTAAATAAATTGGAAACTAATTTTAGTCTTTAATTAAAAAATTCGGTACATTGTTATTTTAAACCTTTTTCAAAAAGAATGGGGAAGATTAGAGTTTGTGTGTCATTGTAAAACAGTGAGATGTGGGCACATGCAGGTGTGGTCAGGGTGGCACCTCATACTCCTTCTCGTGTCTCTCTTATGGCTTTAACAAAGCCTTTCTCTTTCTCTTCATTTAACTCATAATTTTAATTTGTATCTAAACAACCAAATCCTTCACTACTTTTCATCTATTTTCCTGTTTACCTAGAATATTATCTTCCACCACTAGCCACGACAGAGTACACAAAAATAAGTACTAAATTTGTTTCAATTATATGACTTTATATATAATTTTTTATTTATAATGGATGAATTAAATTATTAATTATGTTATTTTTATACAACGAATTTTTTATTGGTAATCTGCCATAATATCATTTTTAATTTCATTTTTTTTTCAAATCACTTTTTTTCATTTTTTGTTTGTTTGCAACTATTGCTATCTATTTTTTTTTGAAAATTTACTTATAAGATAAGTACATACATAGTGGTTAACTATTTTTTCATTGTTATATTAAAAAAATTATTTATTTTATACATTAATATATTGTGTACATATGAAAATATACGGTACATTGTAAATACAAAATATATTTTAGCATTACAAAGAAACCAAGTTTACCAAAAGCTTATATTAAAATACAACAAATTAAACAGTAAAAATCAGTTGTAGGCGTGTGCTCCAGTGTATGATGGTATTAAAGAGTATTAGCTCAATTATTCATATTTATTTCATTGTAACTATTAATATCCTATTAATTACAATTGTTCATTTATATAAAAATACTAAACTAGTGATAAAAGTAACTATATTTAACATGTAACAAGAGACCACTAGTGACATTTTATATTAAGATAAGTCTAACTCTTAGTCGTTATGTATTAACTCAAAGTCATGTTTTGGCCTCCCTACTAAAAAGGTGAAAACCAATTAATATGGTAATGAATACAAATATAAAATAAATATTTTGTAACTAACTCATTGTAATTTTCTCTCTTCTTTTGATTTTTCTCATAGTTTTTAAAATGCCCCTTGTAGATGTAATGTAACTGCTATTTTTATGACTGTGGGACTGTGTAGAATTCACGAGCTACAATGCGCATAGCGCTCTACCTGAATTAGTTTGACAATTCAGTTTCGTGTTGCTTGTGGTCTACAATAAGCATAGTGAAAGTTCTAGTTTTAAAATAATTAATCAAATTAAATTAATAAAAAAATGTAAATATCAGAATATGATACAAGCATCATTATAGTGTTACCGTCTATACTATTAAAATAAAATTTGATACAATGGCAACCAATCCTATACAAACTTGAACTCAAAATTTTATCAGGTTTCTCCTAACATTGTTATCCGAAACAAGCCAAAAACCAAAATAACCAAACTGAAAGCAAATCCAAATTAATAAATAATCGAATAATTCATATTTCGTTTGGACTAGAAAACTGGAAAACCAAAAACCACAACTGAACCAAAACCGAACCAAAGTCAAAAAAAAAAACTGAAATTTTGAACCGATCACACACCACATGGTTGGATCAATTACAAGCACGACGGGAATGGATTTTAACTTGTAGTATGTGCAAACCTTTTTTTCCTCCGTGGTATCATCATAGTCCTAGTACCAGAAAAGACAGGAGTTTAACAAATTCTGTACCGAGATAGTCATAGTGTTTATAGTCTGAGAAACACTAAACTCTAACTTCGGACTTTGAGCTAGCTTAGCTTCTACAGCCTTCTACAGCTTCTACAGCCTTAAGATAGAAAAGTTTGGAATGATCACCCAACAAGAGGATATCCAGGACTGAATTGAGTTTACAGCATCAACTAAAAATATAGACCAGAGAAAATTGTTCAGGCTAAAGTTCTACATGGGCTTGATAAACAAAAGCCCACAGTGATGTTACACTTTTTAACATTGAGCCGTAACGTAGTCACCAAGCTATTAGCGAAAACCCTATTCCGAGCATCACATTCGAGTTTGATTTGTTCGATTGGAAGATGATTGTTGCTGCTGCCTTATGCATTGGCTTTGGCATCAGACTGAGATTTGCCAGCAGCAGCGAAATGATGTTAGTTCGAATTAATTTTCTCTGCTCAAAGATTTCTTTTGATCGGGTTATCATATACTCACTGATATTATATGTTAAATGGTTGTGGATTTTACAAGTCTTGTTGGACAAGTTAGGTTGGTAGATTTCTTGTTCAAAACTCTCAAAGGCCCAATTAGGTTCAGTCCTAGGATTCTTGTTTTTTCTTTACATAATAAAATTCTTGGATTTAAGTATTTAACTAATTAGTTACTATCCATTAAAAATTATACCAGCTAACCAGTGCTTTGTGAGAGTCGACAAGAATTCATGACTTAAAACACGAACACTCCTGAAAATAATGTTCTCCCTCATCTTCACCAACACTGCATCTTCGACAACATCAAGTTTCTCCTTCTAAACTACACCCACCCACCCCCCCACCCCCCCCCCCCCCCCCCCCCACCAGCACACACACGAAAACATATATATATATAGTATCAAGATCATATATACAAATAACACACTCACGTTCTTTATTTTAATCTGAGTGATAAATATATATATAGTCAGCGACTAATAGATATGACGACAGCTAAAAACAAAAAGAAAAAAAATATCAAATTGAAAGCAGTAATATAAGCTGTATCATCACGATCTTTCTACAGCTGTTTGCATTATGTTCAGAGCGAGCAAAATAGCACCCAAGGAAAAGGATAAAGTCGCACCCCCCCTGCAAAATGTGACAAGAGAAACATTCTGAGAAAGTACATATTCAGTAGCGCCCCCAATTGAGCGAACGTAAAGGCGAAAACCTAAAATTTCTGAGACTGAAATTCGACGCTTCCACCGGTGTTAGTCGTCGCCGGTAGGTCTTGCCTTCTCGTGGTGACCTGTCTCTCTCCTTCCTCAGCCATGGATTCGTTGGATGGCTTCTCAGCTCCGCCGTCGTCAACGGATGCGTCTCCTCCTTTTACGAATCCGTCTCTCACTTCGGATTTAGTTGCAGCTCCTCTCCCTACGTCATCTCCGCAATCTCCTCCCTCTTCGTCGCAGGAATTACCCGTGAGTACTCCATCTACGGTTCCAGAAGGTCCCAATGGTACGGTTCCTTGCGTTTCTGATTGTGTCAATGGTACGGGTCCTCATGGAAGTGATGTGGTGACCTGTGACAATCAATCTCCTCCTGATACTGGTGCTACCGCCTCTGCTTCCCACGACTCTGGTATAAGTGCAACAATGGAAAATGCTTCTACGGTTTGCACAAAAGCTCTTTTGTCAATCACGGTCCCACTTCAGTCTTCCTCATCTCCCATATTGCTCCTCCGGATCCCGTGAGTTTTGTTCCGTCTTTGGGTTCATGGGCTAAGCCGCTTTACTTCAAGCCTCCTGCTACCCCACCAGAACAAAGCACTCCGTCTGGCTACGACCCTGCTATTGTTGGGATCCAGTTAGCGGCTATGTGGCCATCGCTCAATGACGAGATTTTGAACAAGCCATTGAAGGGCAAGCAATCATCTCCCTCTCTGCAGCCTCCGATAGAGAAGCTGCCACCTCCTGAACTCAAAGCTGATGGAACTTTAAGATTTCCGTGGGCTGCAAGACTAAGTCCTCAATCGCGTAATCTCTACCGGGCAGCTACGCCAACTTACAGACTCGATGGTACACCAGAAGTATCTATCCCTTCTAAAGTGCTTAGACTAGGACCTGAGAACAAAGATGAATATATCATAGGAAAGTTCCATAGGTGTTTTTTACCTCCGGGCGGTCTTGTACATGCTGTAGTAAACAAGATTTGGGGCATGAGTTGTAAGATTACTTGTAAGAAGGTTGGGGATTCATCTTTTATGTTCCATATCCCTCACCAACCCACTCGTCAATGGATCATTCTGAGAGGAGTTTGGCATATTGATGATTGCTTACTCTTTGTACTTCCGTGGATTCCAGAGGGTTCTTTCAAAATTCCAGAAATCTCCACTCTCCCAGTTTGGGTCACTCTGAAGAACATACCTGATTGCTGCTACTCCAGATTAGGAATAAGCCACGTCGCCTCAGGTCTTGGAGAGCCTATTCTAACCCATAAGCCTCGTCTGGATCCTACTAGTATGGGAGAAGCCAAAGTGTTAGTAGAAATGGAGTTGGATAAGGTTTTTCCGAAGCTTATTGCCCTTGATGATAAACAGAGCAGTATTTTCTTGGTTAATGTGGACTATACGTGGATTCCATCAACTTGTGAAAGATGTGGAAACTTAGGCCATAAAGCGAAGAGATGTCTTCTCCCTTCTAAGCCTCAACATGATCCAAACTTGCAGCAAAAAGAAAAGGATGAAATTAATGATGAGGTTCCTGTTGTGGATATTGATCTCATCTTACAGCAAAGAGAAAAGGACACTCCCTCTTCAGCAGCTCCCTATCTAAACAACCCATTGATTAATGGTGCTTCCCTGACTGCTGTTTCAGCACATGATATTCCTCTACTTCATCAAATGAAAGAGCTCAATGTCCCTTCTGTAGTTTCAGCCGCTGAAATAAGCCAATCCTTGCAATCTGATTTGGAGGTAGCTCCTCCTCTCTTTACGGTTTCTTCTGATGTTTCTGTGGATTGCCAAGGTACACCAAACAACACTTTATCTCCATTAGTAGATTCTCAATCTACTCCCATTACCGCAGCCATTATGGATTCAATTCCATCAAACATTATCAACAAGGTAGTCCAAACACCATCCATTGTTGATCCTTTAACCACATCACTTCAAGTTAGTGAATTTGAGAGTCCTTCTTGTTTCACTGTGCTAGAAGAAGTGGATGAAGTTGAGTCAGAGCATATGAGCTCTCTCAGCTTGACAAGGGGTGGGAGAGAGACAAAACCTCCTATCAAATTTCAAGATTTGGAATGGAAGACAATGCAAGGGAAAGGTAAACGTGACCGACGTGGTCGTGGATCTTCTCGCTAGCTACTCTCTTTCATTTCTTTGGTTCTTTCTAGTTTCGGCCTAATACCATTTGGTTTGAGACTTATTTAATCATGAAATGTGTTTCATGCAAACTTTACCAAACTCTAAGGTTTTGTAACCTTACCTTGTAATCGTTTATGTTTTTAATTGAAAGCCTTTAGTCAAAAAAAAAAAGAGTACATATTCAGTAATTAAAATAAATAAGATATATTTCTTACTCTGATTCTGATTCCAAATTCGTAACCAATTCGTTAAGTTGTCTATGTCCACTGAAGAACTGATATGCGTTTCCTATCGTAGGATCTCCATCTTTGTCTCTCTCAGCCTAGAGTAAGATGTAGTAAATTCACATTTCAACTAGCTACTAGCTAAGTGAAACCATGAAATGAAGATTAAAAGTTTAAAACATACCCTACCAACAACAGTCAAATACGTGCCAATCTCAAGAACTTGAGAACACTTTTTACAGTCAATATCAGTAATCTAAAAAGAAACACCAACATTGTTATTTAAGCCCAGAGAAGAAAAAAAAGGAATTACTACAGGACAAGTACCTTGATTTTTTTCATCAGAAACATGGCTTTTAAAGTATGCAATGACTGGTTCAGTAGAGCAGTACGTTTTTAAAGTATCATAAAATCCTGCGGCATATTGGTAATTCAATACATAGACTCGAGCAGTACCATCATCCTATCATCGTTAAAATAGAAGCAACTAATTACTTAAAAGGCTATATGTTTGTGAATTTGAGGAAAAAAAAAATAATGTCATTTATGAAAACATATCTTACCAAATACCAAGGAACTTCCTTACGGCTCACAAAAATGGTTTTAGATTCCTGTACTGCCGAATCAAAGAGCTTCGTCTCCTCAAACTTAACTGAATCCTGAAGGAGCACCAACAAAAATTATTCAGTCAATATCTCTCTTGGATAGATAAAAAAAATTAAAAAAGGCAACACAAATCTTTACCGTTTCCTTGCTGATGGTTCTGCTCGAGTCCGGTACTGCCGAAACAATGAGATTCATCTTCTTTAGCTCAAGTGAAACCTGAAGGGGCATCAACCAATATTATTCAGTCAATGTCTCTTTTGGATAGATAAAAAAAAAGGGAACACAAATCTTTACCATGTCCTCGATGATGGTACTGCTCGAGTCCGGTACTGCCGAAACAAAGAGTTTCATCTTCTTTAACTCAAGTGAAGCCTGAAGGAGCACCAACCAACATTATTAAATATTAAGTCTTAGTCAATGTCGCTCTTGGATAGGAAAAAAAAAGGCAACACAAATTTTACCCTTTCCTTGACGAAAACACCCAAACGGCTGTTCTCCACGGTTGAGTTTGATCCAACTGTTCCATGTACCACAACAGTGGGGTATTCTATCTTATTATTTTCAAGAAATTCCTCTGAAATTTTTGGAAAAAAGCATCAATTTTACAAAAGCAAAAACATACCGAATCCTTTAGAAAAACATCAACTTATAAAACCTTCCCAATCCTTTCAGGTCATTCACCGGTATAGCTCGACGTAAAAGCTTACAAGTCCTGAACGGAACAAGTAGTCGAAATCAACAGTGAGCAGATCCGCAGATACATTTTATTTAGGAACTGACTAACATCTTTTTGCTACTGCTTGAAAATTTCATTAGGGAGGCAAAGCCAATGCATAAAGCGGCGGCTGCAAGATCCATCAGACTGCAACAAACGGATAGGGACTTTTTATGTTGAACCGAAGGAATAAAATCAAACACTGGGCTCAAATATGTACCGCCGAAAGATGCGCTGATGAATGAATTCGCCGAAATCTGTAAATATTTTTTTGATAACTTTTTTTAAAAAAAAGGTGTTTTCACCTCTTTGCCGGGAACCCAAGCATTGTAAATAGTCCCTCCCATCGTGAGTTGAACCCAAGTGGCGGAAGTTACAGCTGCAACCCCTTTACCACTAGGCCAACTCAACGTTGGTAAATCTGTAAATATTGATTGCGATAATATCATAATAGTAAACAGGTCAGGTTCGGTTAGAGTGTTTCTGGGTTTGGATCAGGTTTAGTAAATATAAAGTGAAATCCGAGTATGCCGGATATCCATTCGGCCGTTAGTTTCTCCCCAAATTATGTATCAACCACCACATATGGAGTTGCATGTTTATTACGTATACATGCATGATTTAGTGTTTCATACGTTTCATTTTAAACATTTTCAGAAAAGGTCAATTCAACTATGTTAGGCTATTAAAATAGATTTTTTTTTGTTCTCTATTGGTTCTTTATAATAAATAGATGTCATATTTTTCTGTTATAAAAAGGATAATTTTACTCTATATATAATGTCAAAATAATATTCTTAGATAATAGAGAAAGTATAACATTTCATTATTTTAGAAGAATATACTAAAACAAAATGTATTTATATTTTAATCTTTTTAATAAAAAAAAATAGAGATAAAATGAAGATGATCTTTGCTAAAGTAAACGTATTATTCCAAACTGTCTTTTATGCTGCCTCAAATCAAATAGAAATTCAAACCCAATGGCATCTATTTAACTAGTTACTTTTTGAAAAGGTTGAAATTTTTTTTTTCTTTTTGAAATAAATTGAAAGTCATTATATTTCTCAAAACAAATCCATATATGAAAAAAGACCGGTTTTGCGTAGAAATTGTTATTACACGTCAACATTATTTGTATATAATACTGAACGTATACTTTTTGAAAGGGATGTTGTAATTCACTACGACAACTGAAAAGCAAATATCAACATGCCAGGGTCAGGTTAAGTCATTTTTTTCCTCTTACCGTGAAAGATTTAAATAGTTAGCGAGAAGTATATTTGTATGGTCCTACACCCAATTCTTTAAACAAAACAGTAATGAATTGCGTGTATGATAATGTAAAAATAAAATCATTTAGTTTATATCAATATATTCACAGTGTTTTTGTTACAAACACGTAATTTTGTACGCTTTCTTTCTTTTATTAGTTAGTAATCATAGGTATCTAACTAAGTAACAAGGGACACCTAAAACTTACCGAAAGAGGAAAAGCAAAGAAGAACAAGCTAAGAAGCAACCTCGGCGCTACTTGTATTTACGGTATGGACAATTCCATATAACATTAAGATTCTCTCGCTACTATTTCAAAGTCAAAAGTCAATTTTCAAAATTTCGCGTAAGCATAACCGTTTTAATAATTATACCAAGCTTGGTTCGGTCAACGCAGGCCATCTTTACATAAATCTAAACCTATAAGTCGTATACTTTTAAGTGTTCTTTTGATTAAAACTAAGTAATGCAAGAGTTGAAAATGTAGAGGTCGTAATGAAATACTCCGAATGACACTCTTATCTTAAAAACGATAATCTTACTAATCAAAAAACTTTGCTTTAAGTTAAGATTGTTGATTCCAATATAAGATGTAAACTGTTTTATCAAAGTAAAGTTTAATATTCATCGTAATTATATTATTTTAAATTACTGAATCTAAATAAAGAATATTATCGTTATTGTTTTTCATTATTAGTAAGCAAAATAATAAACCTAAAAGGCAAAATACACTACTAGAAAATACGTATTTGAAAAGGTCAGAAGGGCTTTCACGCGCTCCCGCAGCTAAAAGCGACCGCAAATGATTATTGCTTGATTATTTCTTTTGATAATCAATTGCTTGATTATTTCGCTCCTATATATATCACTTATTTCGTCTCATTTCTATAACTCAAACCAAATAAATATCTTCAATTCATCAAATCACTAATCAGCTAGTTCTTTACAATATTTGTTTTGTTACTTCCATATTTAACAAAGTTTCTTTTTATAACACTATGGCGATTTTCAAGATTATTGTGTTGTTATTAAGCTTGCCTTGTTTCTGTCAAGCACAACTTTCTCCTACTTTCTACGATCAAATTTGTCCAAACGCTCTCTCAACCATCCGATCCTCAATCCGAACCGCCATCAGCCGTGAACGTAGAATGGCTGCTTCTCTCATCCGTCTCCATTTCCACGACTGTTTCGTTAATGTATGTGATTAACATATTATATATATAACATGTGTGTTCATGAGCATGCAAGTCTAAAATTTGTGTTTGGTTTTCATTTTTTTTTTGGTAGGGATGTGATGCATCGGTCATGCTCGTGGCAACTCCAACAATGGAGAGTGAAAGAGATTCAGTGGCAAACTTTCAGTCAGCGAGAGGATTTGAAGTTATTGATCAAGCCAAATCTGCTGTTGAGAGTGTATGTCCTGGTGTCGTTTCTTGCGCTGATATCATTGCCGTTGCCGCTAGAGACGCGTCTGAATACGTAAGTTCTTATCACTCTCTCTAGACACATGCATGCATAATTAATTATACTATCTCAAACATACTAACACGGTATAACGCGTTATTTTTTTATATTAAGATAAGGATTTTTTTTCCATTTTTAATGTAAAGTTTATTTAAGTGCTTCATATTTTTTTTTCTCTTTTGTGTTTGAATTAATTTTGCATTATACGAATGACAGTTTACCTTAATAGACATTTATAAAGGTTGTTTATAGTTTGAGAAAAATACACTACTATAACAGCTAAACGTAAAGGCAAACCAAAAAAAAAAACAATTGCATAATACCACTTTTTTATTCATTTTCTCGTAAACTAATTTAAAAAAAATTGAAATATATCATCAATAGGTAGGAGGTCCAAGATATGCAGTCAAGGTTGGTCGGAGAGATTCCACCACTGCGTTTAGAGCTATTGCAGATAGTGGCGACCTCCCCAGTTTCAGGGCAAGCCTAGACGACCTCAGTGATCTCTTCCTTCGAAAAGGTCTAAACACTAGAGACCTCGTCGCTCTCTCAGGTTAGTCCCAATAAAAAACACCTTTAGTCAGCTTATTTATTGTCAATTTCTCTCTTCAAGAGATTGCTTATGACACACGTAAACACTATTTACAGGAGCTCATACCTTAGGACAAGCTACGTGCGTAACATTTAAGGAAAGACTTTACGACAACTCGAGCGACATTGATGCCGGATTCTCCAGCACACGTAAGCGTCGCTGTCCGGTCAACGGTGGAGATACAAATCTAGCACCTCTAGATCAAGTTACACCAAACTCGTTCGACAATAACTATTACAGAAACTTGATGCAGAAGAAAGGACTTTTGGCGAGCGATCAAGTTTTGTTTGGAAGCGGAGCTTCTACGGACAGTATTGTGTCGGAATATAGCAGAAACCCTTCTAGATTCGCGTCTGATTATGCAGCTGCAATGATCAAGATGGGAGATATTCAGACACTTACTGGCTCAGCTGGCCAAATCCGCAGAATCTGCACTGCTGTTAATTAATGACATACTACTACTCTTGTCCGAGAAAGCTTCAAGACTTTAAATCTCATGTCATTATTTTTACATTTACTCATTTTATTTGGTTATTGTTGCAATTGTATGTAACTAATTCCTTTATTAATTCGTTTGTTATTTGGAAATCACTGGAATAAATAATTTGTTTGTTTTATATAGACTATTATATATTCGTTTCTTTTGTGCAACCATATTCTTTATTCATAAAAACTAACACTATATAAAAACTAATAAAATCACCAAAAAAATAACAAAAATCTAAATCCAAACTCGGTTTCAATTTTTATGAAATGATAAATAAAAATCGAAAAAATAATTATGACAAAAATCAAAAATAATTAATTAAATATAATAACATAAAATAAAAACCAAGGAACTGTGTTTGATTCGTTTATTTGAATATCATTGAAATAACAACAAGTTTGGAAACACTTATATATGTTTTTCTTATACGTTTTCAAATTTACAGCATCGGAAAATTTGATCATTATAATAAATTAATAACACTAAAATCACAAAAAATCAAAAAAATAACTAAATTGAAGTTAAACGAGGTCGAATCATATGTGGTTTTTTAAATTTTAAATTTTTATGAATTTGATAAACTAAAATCGAATGAAAATTAAAATGAATACATTACATTTGTTTTTTTTGTCACGAACTGAATCCATAAACTAAAAACCGAGAAAGTGACAAAAAAAACTAAACGAAAATCAAACCGCAAACCGGTAGGTCCACCCAAGTTTTATGATGGTTAACGTCATTACTCACAAAAATTTAAATTTCATTTTATTTCCAGCTAGCATTAGCTTTTCCACGTTATACGCTCACGTGGAACTATGCTAACAACGTCGCGTGTCGGTCACCACAACTTCTCTCGCGGAAAGAATCACCGGCCCTCCTCGGTTTGGCATAAACCGGGAGCTAATATCGTGTAGTTAAACCGGGGATTATTGTTTCTTTTGATAGATAAAATGAACATGTAAAGGATTGAAGATTGAAGGGTTGTGATTCCTTTTAAACAATTACTCTCTCTTGTTTCTAACTCGTTTTGGTCTCAATTTTCAAATGTTAGAGTTAACCAACCATAACATAAATTGAACCGGAAAAATAAATAAGATTATTACGGTTGAGACAAAAATGTAATTATCAGTCAACGGAGATGGAGGGAGTCAATAGTCAACCATCATCTCTCTTTCGCTTGTGTGTCTCTATCTGCTCAGTCAAAGTTTCAATTTTTGAAAATCATATTCACTTCTCTCTCTTCCTCTTGCGACATGGGTCATCTTCTTCACCATTACTGGTTGGTGATGATCGTACTTGCTGCCATCTTCCACTCCTCAAACTCTCATAGCCTTACGTGCCATCCACGTGACCTAGAGGCCTTGCGTGACTTCGTCAACGAGCTCTCCCCCAAGCCGGATACTTGGGACTTCAACTCAACTGGAGATTGCTGTGAATGGGAAGGGATCACATGTGACTCTGTGAGAGTCACCAAACTGAAGCTAGTGAGCAAAACACTCTCCGGTAAGCTATCTGAATCTCTTGGGAGACTGCATCACCTTACCGTTCTTAATCTCTCCCGCAACTTCATCTCAGGCTCCATCCCTCCGTCGATTTTCAATCTGACAAACTTAGAAGCTCTAGATTTGAGCTCTAATGGATTCACTGGCTTAGTCCCTGAGAGCTTGAACCTACCTTCACTGAAAAGTCTCAGTCTTTTTTCAAACATGTTGAACGGTTCGCTTCCGGTTCATATATGCCGCAACTCTGCTTACCTTAAGCTGATCAGACTTGAGTTCAACAGATTCTCCGGAGAGTTCCCATCTGGGTTCGAGAAATGCTCTTTGCTTGAACATCTCTTCATTAGCGGGAATGGTCTCACTGGTAACATACCTGAGGATCTCTTTCACCTTCAGAGGTTGAGTCTTTTGGAGATTCAAGAGAATGGTCTCACCGGTTCGCTCAGTCCTGCGCTTGGTAACCTCTCCAGCCTCGTTCATTTAGATATCTCATCGAATAGTTTCTCCGAGGAGATCCCTGACGTGTTCAACAAGTTTCCAAGGCTAGAGTATCTAATGGCTAGGTCTAATAGATTCACAGGAGGGATCCCAAAGTCATTGGCAAATTCAAAAACTTTGAGATTGTTGAACTTGGGGAACAACTCATTGAGTGGTCCTTTGTATCTGAACTGTACTGTGATGACTAACTTAGCCTCACTTGATCTGGGGACCAATAGGTTCAACAGCTCGTTGCCGGAACATCTACCACTTTGCAGACAGCTTACTCACGTTAGTCTCGCGCGGAACCACTTTGATGGACATGTCCCAGAGAGCTTCAAGGACTTCCATAGCTTATCTTACTTAGGGATTTCAAACTGCAGTCTTGTGAACATTTCATCGACTCTTCACATTCTTCACCACTGCAAGAACCTGACAACTCTGGTTCTTTCTTTAAACTTCGATGGAGAGATGTTGCCTGATTACCCGAGTCTTCGTTTCAAGAAGCTCAAGGTACTTGTTGTAGCGAATTGTAGGCTTACTGGTTTAGTGCCAAGATGGTTGAGCAAGAGCACCAGTTTAGAGCTGTTGGATCTCTCATGGAACAGTTTATCTGGAGCTATACCATATTGGATCGGTGGTTTCACCAATCTTTTCTACTTGGATTTGTCTAGAAACTCGTTTACAGGAGAGATCCCAAAGAGTTTGACAAGGCTGCATAGCCTCATAAGCCAAGAAATTTCAGCTGAGGAGCCATCTCTAGATCTCCCAATCTTCTTGAAAAAGAGTAAGGATGGAAGAGCTCTGCAATACAATCATTTTTTCAGGCTACCACCAACGCTTGAACTCAGCCAAAACAATCTCTCTGGACCCATTTGGGAGGAGTTTGGAAACTTGAAAAGCCTCCATGTTTTTAACCTGAATGACACCAGATTATCAGGACATATCCCTAGCTCGCTTTCAGGGATGACAAGCTTGGAGGTTCTTGATCTGTCAAACAACCATCTTTCCGGTTCAATCCCGTCATCTCTGCAGAAGCTAACATTCCTGTCCAAGTTCAGTGTTGCAAACAATAGTCTCTCGGGGAGAATCCCTACCGGTGGTCAGTTTCAAACGTTTCCGAATTCGAGCTTCGAGGGCAACCATGTTTGTGGTGACCACCGGTTTGATTGTCAAGCAGATACACCAGACCAAAAGCGACCAAGTACCAGTGATGAGAGTGACAACAGTGGTAGTGACTTTGCCTTGGATTTTTCGTATGGAGTGGCTCTTGGGCTTGGTTTATCGTTTGTTGTTGTTATTGCTTTCCGTCAGAAGCTGTTTCGATTTTAGTATTCACGGGCAGGACCGTCTCAAACTCTACAGAGATCGTGTTAAAAAAAAAACAAGACCCTTTATAATAATCCGAAATAATTTATATTTTTCTGACAAAATATTGTTGTAATATATAATAAATATACCAATCTAATTTAAGTGAAAGAAACATCTTTTGGTTTTATAATTAAAAACTTATGAAAAACATTTTTCTGGAATTATGAATTTTTCAGTTTCTTTTTTCTTTTAATTTTTTTTGTATCCACAATCATAAACTATAATCTATATAAAAAACAAATATAACATCAGAATCTAGATAGTGGTTAGAAAACGAAACCGTGAATTCTTGATTTGATTAAACATGAAGTTGAAGATTCCTCGGTTTTCTTTTCGATATAAGTTTAGACTAGTGTTTCTTTTTTGGGTCTGACTGGTGACCATTCGGGAAACAAGAGAAACGGATTAAAAAGGAATGTTCGGGAATAAAATAGCAGGAATGAAAAGGAATGGTCGTTCCTTATCACTTTTAACAAGGAATACTTTTGTTCTTTAATTCTCTACAAAAAAAGGAATGAAAGGGAATGATAGGGAATTATTATTCCTTGTGAATGGTGATTTTTTTCAGGAACGTTAGGGAATGCATTATTCCTCGCCGTTCCCTGGTCACCATTCATACCCTTTGTGTTTACTATTTTTTTTGTAAAAGTTGCTGAAATTTTATATATTTCTCTATTTATTTACAATCACTAATTAATAATAGTTTCCCAAATATAATCAAATTAGAATATTAACTTTCTAAATTTACATTGAATATCAAATCAAACACCGACAATTATTTTTTACTTTCCAAAATATAATTGATTTAAATGTTAATTTCTTCCTGACTTATTGTATTTTTGTTGGTTATGTAAACAAAATCAAAATTTTTATTTATATTTATTGGTTAATAAATACGAAAATTAAGTTAAATATAGCTATCTGATTTTTAATAAATATATGATTTTAAATTTATAACTATTACTAAAATTAGAAAAATTATAGGTTTTCTAAAATTTTGGACTCTGTTCGACCGCTCCATTTGCACGTGCTAAAAGACGGCTCTGTTCACGGGCATCAAGGTTCATGTTACACAATTACCACAATGTTTAATTATGGGACTGTTTATGTCAATAAATGATGTAGATACTCTGTTTTATTCAGTCTAAACGTTTCAATCTTTGAAGGGGATTAAACAATATACTAGTGTATGTATGTCCTGATACGGAATATCTTCTTTCCTTTTCTTTTTCGTAGAAATATTATTTTCCTTCTCATGCACGTTCTTGGTCTATTTCCTTATTTATCTGAATATTTCCCTTCGCCTTCTTATGTAAAGCCTTGCACTGCAAGCACGCTCTTGTATTGATAATGCCCTATTTAGCTAAACCCATGAAAGCGGCTTTTATAAAATCCTCTCTCTCATCACGCTTACAAAAGGTATGGGGAATTCCATTTCCAATTCTCAAAACGACCAAACCTCGCCGGTGAAGAGAGATGTGTCAATGGAAAGAGGTGGTTGCAAAGAATCACACACGACGATTGAAGAAGCTGAGAAGGAGAAGCAATGTGAGTGCTTGCATGCGAAGATGCAGGAGTGTATGGAGACCCACTCTGATTACTATCACCCGATATTCGCTGCTGCGAAAGAAGCTGGTGACAAAGCGATACATAGGGAAGTCCAAGCCTTCATAATACCGTCATCTGTTGGGCGAGATATAAAGGAGTGGAGAGGCGCAAAGGTGGAAGAGGAACTAGAGAAGTTCATGGGATTCATGGAAAGAGGTGGCTGTAAAGAATCATGGATGGCTTTGGTACATTGCAATATGGAAGATTGCGCTAAGGAAGACAGGGATAAGTTTATGTCCGTGGTACGCGAATGTTTGGAGACTCACTCTGATTACTATCAACCATATTTCAAGGCAGGAGCTGAAGTTGCTGAAGAAGCGATGGTTAAGCATATTATCGAAGCCTTCTCAACGACGTCAGATCAACCAATAGCAAAAGCAGGGGAAGACGAATTTGACGAGCGGTTCTTGGACTTCATGAAAGGAGGTGCTTGCCATGAAATCTTTACATCTTTGGTAGATTTAGATTGCTGGGAATAAGAGTAGAGGAAGCGGCTACGAGGAAGGTTATCAATGCTTCATTCTTTATTTTGACCGTTTTGATTTGAATGAGTACTCTTGTTTTCTTATAACGATATTTTTTTTTGTTTTTATATGATTATGGTTCTACCCGGTAACCACAAAAAGAATAATAGGAAAAATATGAAAAGAAACGAAATGATAAGAGTACTTATTCTTTATTGTTCCTTGTTGGATTTAATAAAAAATGATTTTGCTTTATAATTCATTAAATTAAAAAAATGAGAAAGAACACTTAGAAAAAAAATATTTTTTATAAACAGTGTTAAATTTAAGTAACGAATAGAAATTACATATTCCCATTGATCAGGATTTAGAGCTAATATAATTTTTTTTAACTACTTTGCCCATTGATTTTTTAAAAAAAATTTAGGTATCCCAATCTCATAGAAATACCCAAATTAATTCCCACAAACAAATTTTCACTCCATATATTTAAATGGACTGTAAGATATGTCCATATCCACGTAACCACGAAGTAAAATTAGTGGTATGCTTTCAAACTTGAGTTGCTTAACAATTTCAAAACTGGTCTATCACTAAACCACCACTTTTTGGTTACTTTGTTCATCATTTAAAATAAAACTATTTTGTCCGTAGAAACGACTATATGAATAGATTAAAAAAAGTGACCATATGATTTGTTTGTCTGGAGATATATGAAAAATATATTAAAAATTGCTTTCTCTATTTTAAGATATTTTATTTTCAATTTTTTACACATTTTAAATTTTAATTATAAATATATTATTTTGTAATAAACTATTTCTTATAATTTTAGCCAATCATAATTCAATAATATAATTAATTTTATGAAACCCAAAATTTACAAATATTATTTAATAAAAATACATTAAAAATATATATTTTTGAATCAAAATTATTTTCCTAAAACATAAATCTTTTTAAAACAGAAAGATTAATATATAGATAAATACAAGTCGTCGTGTCTCCAAAAAAATAAATAAATATTTGTTTCTATTACAGCACCCAAATTGTCTTTTGTCTCCTTACTTTTTCGTCTTTTTAGGGTTCTTAAAGCTCTCTCTCTCCTCTTCTTCTCAGTTTTTCCCAAAAAATTTCCTTATAATGAAGATTAATACTAGATTGTCTGTCTCTGGATACGAATCCAAGTAAACATCTTCGCTGAAAGTAAAAAACTAAAAAAAAACGATCTTGAAGAACCCATCACCGCCGGCGTTTGTGAGTCTGGAGTTATGGAGGGAATACAGAATCCTGTTGTATCGCGCAGTGTGGAAGAGGTCTTTGGCGACTTTAGGGGTCGAAGAGCTGGTCTCCTCAAGGCTCTCTCTACAGGTCTCTCTCTCTGTTTCTTTTGTTCGAATCTAAAGCTAAATTGCTTTCTCAAGAGATTATTAAAGCAATCAACAGTTTTGTGTGCATGTTCAATTGTTCAATTGGGTTATCTTCATTCGTAAAGTAATCAAATTGCTATTTGTTGGTTTTCTTTATGCAGATGTACGGAAGTTTTACCACGAGTGTGACCCTGGTGAGTTATTTCATCACCCTTCTTGTATAATTTCAACAATTGTTTTATTATTGTTCAAGTAGTTGAGATTATATGCAAAAATCGCCTAATCTGTGGTGTAAAATTCAATTTTTTTTTTTTTTTTGCTTCATGAGTTAGTTTACTGGTATGGCCTCTTGTTTATTTGTTTTTTTTTAATTGATTTTCTCGTTTCTATTTGTTAGATCTACAGATTTTGTTCAGGGTTCTAGTTATTGTCTCCTCTGGCCTTAGTTTTATCTTTCATTATCTTCCTCATAAGGAAAATAGAGACTTTAAATGGTTGGGTCTAAAGAAAAACTTGTGTCTTAAAACAGTACAATAGAGGCTTAAAATGTTTTTGAACAGCAGAATAGAGACTCTAAAAATGTTTGTGAGTTTCTTCATGTTTGTACTAAGATGAAGTTAAGTGTTCTGCGTGGTTTCTCTTCTTTGAGTAATTCTGTTTTTTACTTGTGCAGACAAGGAAAACTTGTGTCTTTATGGACTTCCAAATGAGACATGGGAAGTGAATCTTCCCGTCGACGAGGTCCCTCCCGAGCTCCCTGAACCAGCTCTAGGCATCAACTTTGCAAGGGACGGGATGCCAGAAAAAGACTGGATATCTCTTGTTGCTGTTCACAGTGACTCATGGCTCATCTCCGTTGCCTTCTACTTTGGCGCACGTTTCGGATTTGGGAAGAATGAGAGGTAAGCTTCCTTCTCTTCTCAGTGTCTGTTAAACAATATATGGTCGTCTTGCCTCTTAATAAATTTGTTTCAGGAAGAGACTCTTCCAGATGATAAACGATCTCCCAACCATCTTCGAGGTTATAACTGGCAACGCAAAGCAATCCAAGGATCAATCTGCTAACAACCACAACAGTAGCAGAACCAAGCCTAGTGGTGTCAAGGTAATATATAAACCTTCTGTTCTCACCATTTTGTTTTTTATTTTCTCTGAGTCTTATCTATATCTGCTAACTTTCTCTCACATTAAGGCTTCAAAGACGTCTCCACCACCAAGAGAAGATGATGACAGTGGAGAGGACGAGGAAGACGATGAACAAGGTGCGGTCTGTGGTGCCTGTGGAGACAACCATGATGATTTCTGGATATGTTGTGATGCTTGTGAGAAATGGTTCCATGGAAAATGCGTGAAGATCACACCTGCAAAGGCTGAGCACATCAAACATTACAAATGCCCTACTTGCAGTACCAACAAGAAAATCAAAGCTTGATAAAGGTGATAATAGCTAGTGAACAAAAAGACAGAACCAAGAGGCTTTTGATTGTGTAATCTTAATGGGATTGACACAGCTTTACATTTAGTAATGTTTTCTTTTCTTTTTTTGTGGTTGATTTTGCTGTTAATGTCATAATGCTATAAACTAATTTGTCTTTATGTTTCTGATAAAACTGTCTTTAAGCTTTTGATTGTCTCTGTTTCAATAAATGTTACAAACATTCTAGTCACTGTAGCCTTCAGATGGCTCAGCCTCAGTGCTATGAAAATTTCCATAAAGAGATACAGAGGAAAGAGCAGGTACAAGGCGAAGGCTGCGCAGATAAACAACACTGGGTGTGGTGAGATTACAGCCATAGCAAGGGCATAAGAGACTCCAAGAGACGCCCCAATCCAAAAGAACCATGTGGTAAACAAGCTACTAACTGGTAAGAGACAAAACGTGTAAAGTAGAGCGCAGCAGAAGCCTATAGTGTTGGAAACCCATAGTACAATGAAGAATGTCTGCTTCATAACCGCGGAACCACCTTCCTCTGATTGGCGTAAACCTCCTGGAGGCTGTAGGGCGGTTTGATAAGTGGATGTGATTATCAATGTGCATATGATTAAGAAGACTGCTCTACCTTCTTCTGAAGTGTCGGACTTTAGGCGTTTGATGCCAGTGGAGCAATAAGACCAGAAAGTGATTGGTGTCTTGAAGTGATCAGAAGTTGCTTTGCCTAGTTTTGGAAGAGATGTCGCCTCCTTGCACCTGGTTTTAAAGACAGCTTGTTCCAGTTCCAAGTCTCTACTCTGTCCTTGGTGTCTTAAGATATCAAGAAACGTTAAACCATCATCATTGACTTCGTTTGGCTTCACTAGCTGACAAGCTAGTAACAGTTTTACCGCCTGCGTACAAACATGTAAGCCTACCATCAGTCCAAGCAATATTCAAAATATCACTAGGTGGTAACTAGGCACTCTACAAAGAACTAGCCACAGTGGATTATTCGAGGCTTACATTCAATTTATTATATATATTTTTTATATTTATATAAAATATTTTAGTTTTACGGATTTATTCTAATTAAAATCGATTTAAACTGTTTTAAAATTTTTTAACCGATTTGAGGCTTGTAAATCTGAATTTTAAAAAAAAATGTTTTGGCTAAGAGCTATTTGCGGTCTAGGGAGACGCCGTCTAGACCAATTTCTATGTAACAAAATGTAAAGAAAAAACTGAAGCTTATTAGGAACCATGCCTGATTATCCTCCTTATATGCTGCAAGATGCAAAGGCGTGTTGTGAGAAACATCTTTTTTATTCAAGATATCAGACTCGGTTGAAGCAGAATATCTTTGGCTCATTCTTTGGATCCAACCAGTGAGGACTTGGAGAGTTTCAAATCTACCATTCGTTAAAGCAAGGTGAAGAGCGTTATGGCCATTCACAGTCACATCTTGGATACATTCAGGACAAGACATGAGACATTCTACCACAAGATTTTCATCTCCTCTAACCACAATGAGATGGAAAGGCGTGATGCCTTCTCTCCCTTTAACGCGAGATAGTTCAGGATCAATACCGAGAAGCCATGTTATAAACTGTCTATGATCTTTCTCTACAGCAAGATGCAATGGACTGTACCCGCTTGTGTTCAGCTTTGTGGCAAAAGATGGCTTCAGATTCAGCATTTCTGTAGAGAAGGGTATGTTTCCGGAAGCTGCAGCTACGTGGAATGGAGTGTTGACAAATGGAACGGCATTGATGTTATCAAGAATGTAAGGATTCTCGTCAACTAGAGCATAGAAGTCACTGATGCTTCCTGTTTCTGCAGCATGTTGTAGTCTTGGATCCATTGAAAGAGAGAGAGAGAGAGAGAGATGTTTTGAGAGAAAACTGTATTCAAGAAAAATGTTTGTGATCTACACTCAAAATTTGTCTTTAGCAAGAAGCTTTGAGCAAGAACCAACAAACAAATGTAATGAACTAATAAAGAAAGTGAAAATACCCCTAGGAACCACATGTACATGTCGGGAATAAGATACAAACTAAGAACAAGTGGGACTCTCTATATGGTAGCTAAATGTTTTTCATGGTATCAAACCAAGAACTAGTATCAGTATCAAAATAGTAATACTATTTCACGCTCTCTTACACTATACTAACTAGCTTCTTCTTCTTGGTATCAAACTTATTTTATCAACCACTCACAACTGTAACTTTGATAAACTCATTAAACATACACTAAAATTTATATGTTCAAGGCAATTACTACAGGAAAATTACATTCAGGGCCGGACCTGAGATTTTGAAAGCTGTAAACATTTATTAAGAACTTTTATAAAAAATGTTTTTATAATTTTGGATCTATACACCTATGTAAAAAAAAACTAATTTTGC
Source organism: Brassica napus (assembly GCF_020379485.1). Taxonomy (NCBI): domain Eukaryota; kingdom Viridiplantae; phylum Streptophyta; class Magnoliopsida; order Brassicales; family Brassicaceae; genus Brassica; species Brassica napus. The sequence goes on from NC_063442.1 coordinate 41,667,433, forward strand.
AGACCAAACCCAATGTTTCATAAGGATGTATCCAGAAAGTTCAAATGTCCTCTCCTCTCCATACAGTGATGTGGTATCAAATCATTCATTTTCAAGGTTTTCTAAACCAGCTTAAATGGGGCTCAGGTACCACCGTCAGATTCTTCCGCCGCCCAACAACAGCAAGCAAAATGAGATAGAGAACATAAAGCAGGAAGATGACAAAGGTCATCATGAGAAAGAACACAGGATCTGGTGAGTTTGCCGCCACTGCTAATGCATAAGAAACTCCCAGCAAGATCCCTATTGAAATGTACCATGACGTAAACAGACCCCTGAGTGGTAAGAAAGAAAAAGTGTAGAATAGAGAGCAGTAGAAGCCTAAGGTGTTGGAAAGCCAAAGAAGGACAAAGAATGCCTGTTTTGTCGGATCCTTGGATGAGTGATCACCTCCAGGAGGCTGGAGGCCAGTCTGATATGTAACTGTTATTATCAAAGTGAATACAATCAGGAAAGGTCCACGAACTTCTTCTGAACTGTTAGACCTTAGGCGTTTCATACCAGTGGAATAGAATGTCCAGAAAGTAAATGGCGATTTCAAAAAATGAGATTGTGACTTGGGTTTTGGCATAGAAGCAGCCTCTTTACACCGGGTCTTTATAATAACTTGTTCCAAATCCAAGTCCCAGTCACCTGAGTTCTCCAGGTTTCTTAAGATATCAAGGAATGTTAAACCATCACCATTGACTTTATTCCGCTCCACATGCTGACATTCTAGTAATAATCTTACCGCCTACACAAAATAACATCATTTTATTAGGAATCTTGCTGTGAGCAAATGTGAATTAACCACAAAGAAAGCAAATAAACTAAGAGAGCAGAACACAACTAAGGATACTCATTTTCAGAGTTTGTTAATTATATTGTTGTGCAAATTAATTAATTTACAACTTGTTAGACCCATATTTATACAACTTCAAAGTCTGATATTCATTTTTCCTTTAGAAGACATCTTTATCTACTAAAAACATTTTTCCTAATCCTAAAATTACTTCCTATGGCCCAATGAATATGACATTTTACTAGTGCATTGAGATTTAAATCACTTCCAGAAGTAACAAATCTCATAGTTAACTCGATTTATTTTCACTCAATCTTGATTTGGAAAGCTTTATATCAAGTATGGAAAAAGAAAGCACTGGAGAAAATAAAACATGCCTGAAGATCATTCTTCTGTGCTGCAAGGTGCAAGGCTGTGTTGTAGCTGAAATCTTCTTTATTCAGAAAACAGAACTCGTTCTTGAAAGCGTTTCTTTGCATCGTTCTCTTGATCCATCCAGTGAGGACTTGGAGAACTTCATATCTATCATTCACCACAGCAAGGTGCAGAGCATTCCGGCCATTCACACTCACATCTCGGATACATTCAGGGGAAACAAGGAGGCACTCTGCCACGAGATCCACGTTTCCTCTTACCACTAGTAAGTGGAATGGGGTCATGCCATTTCTCCCTTTGAGGCAAGCAAGGCTGTGATCATGCTTGAGCATCCAGGAAACAAAATATGTATGACCCGTCTCTACAGCGAGATGCAATGGACTGTACCCGCTTGTGTTCAGCTTTCTAGCGAAAGATGGCTTAAGATTCAGCATCTCCATGGCAAACTCTATGTTACCGGAAGCTGCAGCTACATGGAGGGGAGTGTTGATGAACGGTACCGCATCGATGTTCTCAAGTATGTATGGATTCTCATCAATAAGAGCATACAACTCATCAATGCTTCCAGATTTAGCAGCTTGTTGAAGTCTCGGATCCATAGCAAGAGGCAGAACCTTAGTGATCAAGACAAATGTTATAATTTTTAATCAATAAAGTTTGAGCAAAAGGAAAATAGAAGGAAATGTGTTTTTTTATGTGTTAAATATGTGGTTTTGTCATTACCTACCACAACACATATTATATACTCTTAAAATCAGAATCGGCCCTCGAGCAGGTAAAGCATGATTTAATAAACCCCTCGAGCTTAGGACCGGTGATTTAACAAGTGTTTTGGGGCAATCAAATCAGTTTATCATTTAGATCAACTGGTCTAGTTTTATAAAGCTATGAACGATGTCTAAGGGCATCTCCATCCCTACTCCATTTTTTCCTCTAAAATAAAGTAAAAGTGAATATGGAGTAATGAATGCTCCAACCCAACTCCATATCTCACTCCATACTAAAATTTACTCCATAAATGGAGTAATCTTTTTTTTGTTTGTTCATCATTCCATTATAGAATGGGAAATGAAGTAGGGTTGGAGTAATTTTATTCCATTCTCACTTTTACTCCATTTTGAAGAAAAAAATGAAGTTTTACATTGGAGATACTCTAACGTTCGAAATGAGTTACAGTACGTCTACTTTTGGTTCTTTATATAATCATGTCTCCCGTAAATGATAATATGTTTTTTTCTTTAAATCCAAGAAGACGGCAAATTCTTTTTTTGAATATTTTCTTTCCTAGCAAGAACAATAAAATGCAGAGCTATTTTTTTTCTATTTATATTATACATGGTCAAAAAAATTCCTTGCTTTAACTCTTTAATGCATGTCCTCTGCTTAAAATTAAAGCAAAATGTTGAACTTTAGAATTTTGGGTGGGAGCTTGGAAGCAAAAAAAAACAGTGAATAAGTAGATAACCACAGATGGAAATGAACAGCAAAAGAATAAGGGTGAACTTTTGGCATGACATGCACTAACATGCAAAAGGTAACAAATAAATTCTAGATTAGTTTGAAAGACATTCTAAGAATTTTTTTAGATTTAACCTATGAAACGCATTTAGATTGGTTTAAATTTTCTAAATAAATCTTTGTATCAATAATATTAAAGAAAGTTTGACTCAAATTTTTCATTTGTATTCAATCATTTATTGATAACAAAATAAAATAAAAATATGTTAGGAAAATCATTTCAATTAAAAAATTTAGTCAAATCATTCAATGGAATAAAACCTTCTTATATATATACTTCTTAACATGTAGAATACTAATCATATTTGATCTCGTGTATTTTTATCTCCGCCTATTTAAACACACGTAACTTATCAAAACAAAACAATAACCGGGCTTCCATAAACAATACAGGTCCTCTGCTAAGCTCATATGACACAAACCCGACAAAAGAAACATGAAGTTCTCTGCAACAACAATGGAGATTGCTCTATGTCTTCTTCTACTAATATCCGTTCAAACAATCGCAGAACCGTCCACAGACAAAACGGGTAAAATTCCACCCCCACCAGTTCCATCGTCTCCTACACAAAACCCTCCTCCTCCAAGCCCACCCACTAACAACGAGAACACCATGTTTATGCCTGAAACAATTTCTCATATGAGATCACTACGCTATCTTCCCCTGAACTAGAGACATAAGCTGGAAAGACAAAATATGTTATTAAGATCTATCAGTGTGTACTTCTCTTATGTTCTTATATGAATGCAATAAAGAACTTTATCATAGATATATGAAAATAATATTTTCTTATGATTGTTAATTTGAACAAATATATATTTATCATCAATAGAATATGTTCACACACGTACATGCAAATATGATGTACCTCTTCAATCTAAGATTTTGATATCAAACTAGGGAAGATAAAGAATTACTCCAAGTCTCCAAGGTTTTTGGTCCAAAAAATACCACAATTTTTTTTTGAAAAAAAAAACTCTCCTAAAACTATCACAAATTTTATGTTTATGGAGGGTTAAGGATAGAAACTGAGGAAAGTCATGAATGATCCAACGGTAACAAATATTTTTAAGAAATATTTTCCTACATTATCTTTTTTTTTATCACAAATATTTTCCTAAAGATTTTTCCTACAATATCATTTTCGGATTTTTTTTTCAATTAAAAAGAGTAAGGTAAGAAGCCTAATAGACACATAATTATGATAAAGCCCTTTAATAGACCCATTAAAAGGCCCATAAATTAAAGAAAGCCCATGATTTGTCATATGAGCTTCGAAGCTAAGAAGAACGTACCGACCCAGAAGTACTGAATCGAATAACCGGAGAAAATGGCGAAGCCTTTGGGTACTACCGGCGAGTTTTTCCGGCGAAGAGATGAATGGAGGAAGCATCCGATGCTCTCGAACCAAATGAGACACGCTCGTCGGCGAGCAGATCTACAGCCAAGCTCTGGCTCCTTCCAAATCGTCTCACCACAACCAGAAACAGCCTGCTCCGTCTCATTAAAGAGCATTATCTTGATTAATTTTTGAATTATGCATTCTCCTGTATGTTAAATTGATCATTTGTATCAGATCTCTTACACTCAAAAACTGGTTGTCTGTTTGCAGATGCTCTAAAGAGCCAATTTCTGGCGTGCCCCCAAATATGAAATGTCAAATCTCCTATGGACTCCTAGATTTTTCTATACTCCTATTTCATAATTCTTTTTTTGATCATAATCCAAACTTCCAAATTAAATCTTTCCCGGTCATCAAAACTAAACCCTAACTTCCCCCTATGGATTAGTGAACTAATGGGCAAATATTTAAATTCTATACTTTTTCAAATTGAAAAAAATATATTTTAAAATCGTTTTTAATCATATTTTGATGATTTTTTCGAAAATATAGAAAAAAAACGTTTTTGGATTTTTTAAATATTTTTATCAAATTCTATAAATCAAATAAAAAATATTAACGTTTCCATTTTAATTTTATGATTTTTTGTTGGGCAATTGTCAATAATAGCACATTTTGAAGTTTATGTCTCAAAAATAGCACTAGAAGGAGAAAGTCACAAAAATGGCATTCATTAAAGGGTAAAATATCCCTAATACCCTTGGTTTAAAATTAAATAAACAAACAAAAATAAATAAAAATAAATAAAATAAAAATAAAAAAATAAAAAAAAAAAATAAAAAAAAAAATAATTTTTTTTATAGTTTCAGATTACATGTTTTCAGATTCGAAATTTTTATAAATTTTTTTTTAAAATTTTCTTTTTTTATTTTTATTTTTTTTATTTTTATTTTTTTTCAAAAAAATTTTTTATAATTTAAAAATACTTTTTGAAACTGTTTTTTAAATTTTTATTTTTTATTTTAGTATTTATTTTTTATAAAATTTTAAACCCTAATTCCAAAACTCCACCCCTTAACTCTAAACCCTAAGATTTAGATTAATTAACCCAAGGGATATAAGTGTATATTTACCTCTTTAATGAAACCTATTTTTGTGACTTTGAGCCTTGAGTGCTACTTTGGGAACAAAAACTTGGTTTAGTGCTATTCTAGTCTTTTTCTCTTTTTTGTTTGACATATAAAATTAAAAGAACAAAAGGGTCTTTTTGAAATTGTGTTATGAAATATAAGGGTATGAGAGGATTTGTCTCTGCTCTAAATCTAAACAGTGGCGCCTGAGGCTTCTTCTCGGTTACTAAAGCTTTCTTGAATTGTCTTAATAATCTGTTTGTTGTAATGAAGAAACAAAGAATTTGACTTCTCTATTGAATTTAAAAGCTTGTTGTCTCAAAGGTTCTCTTTGTATCCTCACAAGTTTGTCTTTCTTCTTAACTGACATTGAATTGAAGTTTTGTCTTTTTCTTGTTCAACTGTTTTTCTAAGTAGATACTCAGCTAAAACTGGGTCGTTTTGGAGATTATAGCTTTCATGGTTTAGTAGTAGAGAATCCATTTCCTGTGAATAAGCCTGCACGTAAAATAAAGGCCCAGTATGTTTAACAATGTTGTCCATTATATTTTTCGTTTTAATAAAGGGATGATTATGAAATATGAATCATGAATGAGAATCGAAGATGCTATTTCATACTTTTTTTTTTTTTTTTTTTTTGTAAAAAGGCTTTCAATTTAAATTGCAGAAAAGAAATAAAATGTTACAAACCAAGATGGCTAGTGTATCATGGTCAACAGACCCAATAGAGTTTTTATAAGTGCACACATATCATTAGAACTTGAACCCATAGCTCATAAGGTGAAAGGTGAGTTAAAAGCATTTTGGCCCATTACTGGCCCAAGTGGAGAGCACGATCATCTTCCGTAACGGAGAGACGTCAGTCCCGATTCAATCAGTTTGATCCCAGCCAGTCTTGCATCATAACACTAGATGATCGAGGGTTTTCAACTCTTATACTCTGAATCCTGTTTCTGATCCGCCCATTACTTTTTTTTTTATTCCAGTCCATTACCTTTTCTTTTTTTTTGCTAAACTGTGAACATCATATTAATGATTTGAGATTCTACGAGATAGTAATCTAAAATTATGTTCCAACCCGGCAAAAAAGAATAGAAACAAGTTTATAAATTATATATTTCATACATATTGGAATTTATATTTCCAAGTACAGGTGAGTAATGGTCAGAAATAAATTATAATAATTTCAATTATTATATTCAACTTTATCCTTTAGTTTAGAAAATTATATTATAAGGTACGGGTTTATATTTTCTTACACGCTACGTCCATTTCATCTGCCATATAACTGTTACTTGAGCAATATATATATTACAAAATAGTAAAGTGAATCAAAAGAACATATAAATAATACATGTATGATGAGAAATCAGATGTCAGTAAACTGATTGCACGTAAAACCCCATAATAGTGTTAAAAAAATCCAGGACTCGTGCATTTGCTTTGTTGGAAAGATTGTCGGCAGTAAGGGAAAATGATCTTTGTAAAATAAAAATCAAACACTAACTAGAATTTCTTTCATGTGTATATTTATATTCTAGTTATGTATTGATTTCCATGTTGATGTTTTTTTAATGAAACAAAGGAAATAAATAATTAAACAACGACAAGTAATCATAAGTAACTTCTTGTGTTTATATATAAGATTAGATAGGTAACTACTACAGTATAGTCACAACACTGTTGTTTTCTTAAACTAATAGTATAACTTAATATTTGGAAACAATGTTTTTCTTTGTTCTATATATGCATAATCAATTATGAGTCTGAATCACATAGAATGCATCTAATTATTATGAGACGATCGTGCCGAACTGTATAATTTAGCTTTCTTGTTAACAAAAATGTGTACCAAAGTTCGCAAAATATTCATCGTCACAATTCAAAACTTCGAAATCCAGGTTTTCAATCTATCTTTTGGTTTTCAAAATTTTATAATCTTTGTCCTGATAATCTCGACCGGTCAATAGCGGAACGCCTACTAGAAATAAGTTGTATCTACGTACGTAATCATCCATCGTAATCAAAACCATCGCATGCATTGTTAGTCTATAGCTGTCAATAAGATATATTGTTTGTCTTTTTCATTATTTTAACAACTATATATATATAGATCTTAGAATATGTCATATATGTTCTCTTAAGATAATGCCTTTTTCAAATTAAAGTTTTGTCCAACGAGATGGCACGATTCTTTGTAAATTCGATTGGAACTGCTATTGTGTGTTGATCTTTAGGATTAAGAATAAAAAAATATGTAAAGGATAATTCTTTGGGTTTTCAGAGGACCAATATTCCTCAGAAAAGAGAGATAACCAATATTCCTCCACTATATGCAATTATACATCATGAAGACATTAACCATTTTTAATTACCAACACAATAAATATAATGAAAAACGAACTATTTTCCAACAATTATTTTCTGAGTTAGATTATTTACAGCAAATGGGCTATGAGCTGGTCCGTGAATTGGTCCCCAGTTCGTCTGTTGCACCGTTTCTAGTATAAATAATTAATTTGTGCGCCTATGAAATTGTTATATGTATTAATACTTTACTATTATATATATGAAAATTACGAATATTTAATTTTATACACATGTACGCACAAAAGAGCTCTATTTTAAACTTTTTGGTTTACAAAAAAAACTATTTTTCGAAATAATGTTCGATCTTCATAAAATGAATTGGTGAAAACCACCGTTATCCTTCTTTCTGAGGAAAAAACACCAGTATCTTACATGGAAGTTCTTTTTGCAATGTTTATTTCGATAACTTGACTTTAGAAAACTGAAGTAACGTAGAAATGCTTTTGTATGATTACTGGTCTTGATTGTATTCATACGGATACATATTTTTGTTAATTAATAGATGCATGTGAAGCTTAACGAACCATCTTTGTTTAAGGCTTAATTTCGTTATTTCTTTTCAACATTTTCGTTTACGGTTACTTTAAAACAATTCCAAAATACAGCAGATGTCACAGTTCATCGGATAACAAACCAAAGAAGTTTCAAAGTTTTCTCAAAAAAAAAAAAAGTTTCAAAGTTCATGGCTTTCCGTAAACTATATAATATACTAGATCCATATGATTATATGTCGGACATCCCGAGAAATTTAATAACATTTAATTAAGCATGATTTTACTTTTCTTTTGATTGAAGTGGTGTGGGGCTTTTGAATCTCATGCCAAAAGGAATAATAAACGAAAAAAAGCTGGAAAAGGAGAATAACAAAGAAAAATAAAGAGCGAAGATGTTCCCAACGGCTGAATTTCTATCTTAGTGTCGAATTTTGTAGCTTTTATAAGAACTTAAAGTTACAAATTTATTCAAGGCCTGGTATAAATATTGTGTTGCAAGAGATATAGTAGAATATAAAATACAAAAATGTGGTCGGAACTTGTTTATATACATGAATAAAAATGTAAATAAATCATATATAGTCAGATTATTATATGTTCTTTAATTTGCCAAAGGGAATTTGTTATATATGTCGGAAACTTGGAAATATGCAAATTTAATAACAAACCATAAAAAGTAAACAATTTATTTAAATCCATATATTTTAGGTCTATAAAGTATTAATAAAGATCAGTGACGAAGCTCCTGAAAAATACAATCAAAGTAAGCATCAGAGGAGTTCGCCCTAGCCTCCCAGACACGAAGTTCGAGACTCATCCAAGATCTATGTTCTCCGGCGCCGGCGACGCGTGTTCCCGCTGGCGCTGGGCCTCTTCGCAACTGCTGTTCACCGTACTCATTCTCTGTTTCATGGTTCACTGCTCCGTCTGTCTGTTACCTGTTCGATTTCGGTGGAATCTCAAAGGAAGAAGATCTCGACTGACGCTACGACGAAGACGACTCTTCGTTGTGCTGGTCCCGTCAATTCTTCTCCTCCGTTTGGTCCCTCCTCCAGCGATGAGTCGAGAGGGTTCTCTCACCGCCGCTTTGTTCTGGTCCTCGGGTTCAGATCCCGTCGTACCTTCCTCTGGCTGCCGTAGGACAAGAGACGGTGTCGTTTCTGTCAAAATCGTTCAACCGTTTATGGAGTTGCGTTCTAAAGCGACGAGCTCAATCTCTCCATCTCCGGGGAGGCTTGAGTCCAACAAGCCACCGGGTGGTGCTCCTCCTCATATAACCGGCACCAGATCCAAACACATCACAAGTTCAGATCCGAATCTTTTCGGTAATGCTTCAGTCTCTCTATCATTTAAAGTGATTCTGCTCCGGCATAGCTCTTCCGGCGACCACTCTTTCGGCGCCGATGAACGGACTGCCTCTTGGTCCGTACTGACAAGGCTTGGTGAGCTGATGCTCCCTTATGCTTGGGCATGTCCCATGTGTGCAAATGACCAAGTCAGCCCAAGAAGCTACTTACCAGAACCCAATTATCTAGAAGAAAACGTGTTACAGTTCCTAATGGCGGATGGTGATTGGTTTAGCTTCTCAGAGATTTCCAGTGGGATCTCTCCCTGTTATATATTGACATATCTCTTTTTTGGGAAGAATTTACCGGTGGGTTCACCGGACACGACTCTGTTTCGATCATCCTCCTCTTCTGAGGCCACATTTTTACCACCATATCCTCTTCCAATGGCAAGGGGTGTTTTCTCGGGCTTGTTCCCGAATGCTTGCTTCAGTTCCTTCATCGTCTTGTCATCTTGCGGAGCGGTCTCTACGGAACCTGAAGATGCAAGCAAAATTACTTCGGTGATTTTCGTAGATGGGGTCTGGACCTCAACGTCACATTATGTGACTATTCTCAAGCTATTTGACTTTGTCGTGAAAGCTTCCCCGACGCATTCAAGCATCGTCTCGAATTCGCTGTCATCTCCATGTGAAGACCTATCTTATCTTGCTTATTTATCTGTGTTTTGTTATGCTTATTGTCTAAGAGGATGGATAATTCCCTCATGTTATTGTATTGAAGAAGTTTGAGTATGAATGAAATTAAGTTTATGTTCAAAAAAAAAAAAAGATCAGTGACGAAAATTATATTTTGAATTCATCTATAGTATTTATTACAAAATAATAATAAAAACATAAAAAATTTGATATATAACATCAGATTTATTATAAACTGAAATCCAAGTTAATTTGATCTAGTTTTACATTTTTCATGCAATGTATGCAAATGCTTAACGTTTATTTCTTGCACTTAGTAAGATGTTTATATTTCACTCATGAATGTTACTGGAGAAGTTCTATAATTGTCACATGTAGACTGATGAATATTTTTTACAAAGCGATATAGTTATACCAAATGTAGTGATATATATAAAAATGGATCAACTAGTGTGTGAGAAAAGTAAGGACAGTCCCACATGCAAAAACAGAGGTAGAGCATGAATAAAATGTGAAATTTAAGATTCATTTTTGTTGCTTGCAAGTTAAATGCTTGTTGCGATATACATAATGATGAAACTTACAAAAATGATGAATTATGATCAAGTCAAGTAAGAAGGAAAAAAACTGTTTTACAAAATAGGGAAATAAATACGTAAAATATTGGACTTATTTTTATCTTAATTTCAAATGCAAAGTGCAACCCATAACTTATATGATAAAATTATAACTCACATAACCATGAAATAACTAATGCATGAGAGTATGAAACCTAACAATCATGAATTAAGAGATATAATCAACAACTTTTTAATCTATTAAAATATAACAAATGATGTTGTTATCATAATTTTATTCTAACCAACTCTAAAATGAACTCATCATTATATTATTTGTCAATGTGATTGTGACTTGAATCTGTATTTTGATTAGCTAACATAAAATGATTGGAATATTGATTATACATATAAGAATAATAAGAGTATAAGACCATATACAAATTATTTGATTTGTTGTGATAAAGATTGTTAGAAGAAAGTTGGCATCTAAAAATAAGTTATTATTATTATTTTAGGGATACAAGCTTTGGCTGACCAAAAATTGATGGTTCCATCCAAAAAAGAAATGCACCGGCTGCCTTTGCACGCTTGTCACTTAATAAATATTTAAAAATGCCTAAAATACATCTTGAGACTTGAATCTTTTCATAATAGTAATAGTTTTTGTAAATACTAAATATATTAGATATAGTCATATAGCTTAATGCTTGACTTGAAAATTATAGAAGGGTTTGAATTCTACTTTAACTTACCATAGTATAGCTTTTTTTTAATCAAAACCATAGTATTTCTAAATAATAGAAGTTTCATGTAGGAATTATTCAGTTACTGAGATATACATTTTTTTTAGTAAAATGGGAAAATGTAGATACAAATAATTAAATCAACATATATAATTATATATACATCAAGAAAAGGAGTTTTAAGAGAATCTTAAGATTATCTTTTAATTTATTTATTTTTTGATCAAACGGATTATTATCTTTTAATATCTTTGCAAATTCACCCGTCTTTTTGAGGAATGTACAATTGTACATGACTAAAAATACCTCTTGAATCTTTTCTTCTTCTTTTTGATAAACTGGAAAACAAATTAAATAACCAGGCGATAAATATAAAACATGGAGATAAAAATATTAAAGTGTCGTAATATTTATAAAAGGGGTACGAGTAAATACGAACATCTTGAAAATTGTGAACAATTTTGGACCATCGACCTAACGTCATTTATTCTTGTGGACCCTTTTTATCTTGTTGCATGAGTAAATATATTTTGAAAATACTGAATACATCAAAACAAATTTATATTTATTTATAAGTGCTCTATATTGTCCCAAGTTTTGGGTTCATCCTATAATATAGGCGAACGAACACTAATATTGGTTTAAAGAATTTATCATAAGAAGAGACAACAAAACAAGAACCATAAAAAGAAAACGCATCTCAAATGTGTGGCCTGATGTCCATAAAACTTTTTTTTCTGATATCCATAAAATTATTAAACTAGGATATTGGTTCATTAAACGAATGTAATTTCAAAATGTAGTGGCTAGCTATTACATGGTTACTACTGCTAAGAGCAGTAAGTCTGAAATTTCAAGCAAGTTTCTCCATCTGACCACGACTTCCTATATCTAGGAAACGAACACTTAACTTTCGATCTTTTGCCCATGCTTCCTAATTTAAAGTACTAGAAATTATAAGGCTGTATAATTATATTTAAGTGGTAAATACGCTCAACAACTTATCAAATATTACAGGCATATATCTATATATTGAAACTTTTTACAGAAATATATATACAAATTAGGAGAAACAAGAATTAATATCTCGTCTGTGATATGAATTGAATAGTTTACATGGTTCGATATGTGGTGTATGTGGATCTGAATAGTTTATCATAGTCTCGAAATTCGTGTGATGCACCATATTTCGTCTATTTAGATAAAATGCACTTAGAAATGTACATATTTTAATTAAAATCAAATACTATAATATACCACAACCAATTTCAATATTTGCTAAAATACCGTCCAGTATCATTACTTTATCATTGAGAAAGTAAGTAATTTTAGCTAATATATCTAAGAAAATTCAAATTCCCGACTATCAAAGATTGTTAAAATTTCAGTTTTTTAAATCATGTCTAGTGTAAATTCCAAGGTTTAAATTGCATTTATAAACAGATACTACACTTTTATGATAAATATGCGAAATATTGTAGGGCCTTTATTAATAGTAACTTCTGGTTAATTATATAATTCACATGCATGACATGACAACCTCGAGAGTCCAAAGTCTTATTATTGGAAAGAAAAAGAGATAAATCTTTTTGATGTTTAGCGATAAATTATCTATAATATATTAATATCATAATATGTGACTTTTGGAAATAAAACGTGTAATTTCAGTAAAATATATATGATAAGCCCAAAATCCCGATTAATGAAGGTTGAAGTAAGGTTCTAATACTACTCAATAGGACTATTGTTTACAGTTTCTAATTCCAAATTATATACAATCAAATTAAAATTTTATTTTATTTGTTGGTTATTAACTTACTAGCTAACACATTTGTTTCTTTTGTAAACAACTTTCGTTTATTTATGAAATTTAATTTATTTGATTTATTATTACTTTTATGCTTGTCTCACTGATTCAGTACTCTCCCCACCACTCTCTGACACATTTTATCTCTACAAATTGTGTAAATTTGATGTCTGATAGTGCAAGCAAAGCAATCACCCATAGCCTTTAATTCTCTTCATTTCTCCCCTTCTTTGGATAATATTTGTATTTGCAGTTAGGTTATACTATATCTTATTATGGTGTAAAAATACTGTACTTATGATAAACATATATTTTAAGAAACCATATGCATTTGAAAATTCGATTGAACTATATTTTATTTGTGTAATTAATACAAAATACTACTAACAAAACTGACAAAAATAATGTTGTTGTGTATGTAGAAAAGAGAGTGAAATATTGAAAATATCTAGTTTGGCTTTCTCTCTCTTGCTTTGTTAGTCTTTAGGCTTCCACTACTAATACCCTAAGCCCTCTCTTAGTTTAAGACATTGTCTTCACATCCAAAACTCAAATGCAAATCTTTCTCTCCTTTCTTCCTTCAAAGTATTTCATTACAAAACCCTAGATATCTAATATTATCTTGCCTCTCTTAATGGTTTATATTTGGCTGATGCTGCCTCTCTTCAACCAAGTTCTGAACTTTTGAAGCATATTAAGATCAAAGTCTACTGCTTTTAGTTGACTGGGTATGTGTATTTCTGTTCAATCATCAACAACTTAATTCAGTTTTCTTTCATAACTTTTATCTCCCTATGTCTATTCAATTCTCATAAAAATCTGGGAGAAAGGAGGTTTATAACCATAGAACAGTTGTTTTTATGACTAATTCCTTGTCTTTGTTTTTTTATTGATCACCATAAATCTCACTTGCATTGAAGTACAGACTTCTTTTGAAGTGCGTTTGTCAGCTTTTTTTACGAGCATGCTTGCAATAAGAGTTTTTCCCTTAACTTCTTTATTTTTGGTATTCTTCCGTTTTGTCCTCTAATTTATGGATTTTCTAAACTTTGTGTTTCTTTTCAGTAAAATCATCTAAAATGGTTTCCGTGAGTTGTTTCTAAAAAAGTAGACATTTTCCAAGAAAAATCCTTTTAATATTTTTTGATAATAAAGAAAGCATTCACCTTTGCTGGTTCATAATCATTTTTAGTCTTAGTTACTAATTATTCTTCTTCATTGGTTTTCTTCTTAGCTAGCCTCTTTGTCCCCAAACCAAGAAACAGTTTGCAACAAGAAGTTTTTTTGTAGAAGATTCAATAAAAATGGAAATTGCAAGTCAAGAAGACCATGATATGCCCATCCCACTAAACACTGCATTTGTTGGTGGTGGTGGTGGTCATGGTCACATGATCCATCATCATAATGACCATCATGCTGCTAATTCTGCTCCTCCAACTCACAACAACAACAACATTACTACTCAACCACCACAGATGCCGTTACATGGAAATGGTCATGGCAACAATCATGATCATCGCCAACATCAAGATCCTCATCATGTGAGTTACAACGCCATCATCAAGAAGCCTATTATAACGTACAAGGAATGTCTCAAGAACCATGCAGCAGCAATGGGAGGAAACGCTACTGATGGGTGTGGAGAGTTTATGCCTAGTGGCGAAGATGGCTCCATTGAAGCTCTCACTTGCTCGGCTTGCAACTGCCACAGAAACTTCCATAGAAAAGAAGTCGAAGGTGAAACCGCCGCCACCGCTATTTCCTCTTTCCACCAGCCGCCTCCACCGCGTAAACTTATGCTCAACCACCATAATATCAGATCAGCCATGCCACACAAAATGATCATGCCGGTGGGAGTTTCTAACTACCGTTATATGCATCACTCGGAGTCTGATGACTTCATGGAGGAAGACGGGGTAACCACCGCGTCTAGACCCCCACCGTACAACCAGAAGAAGAGATTTAGGACCAAGTTCACGCCGGAACAGAAAGAGAAGATGCTGAGTTTTGCCGAGAAAGTTGGGTGGAAGTTACAAAGGCAAGAAGATTCCGTTGTTCAGAGATTCTGTGAAGAGATTGGAGTGAAGAGAAGAGTCCTTAAGGTTTGGATGCACAACAATAAGCTCCACTTCTCCAAGAAGGACAGTAGCAACAGCATTAATCTGGAAGACAACGACAACGAAAAGATCAACAACGTTAACAATGTTGATCTGTCTGGTAATATCGACATGACTAAGATCGTCCCATGAATTAATATTAATTACGTCGTTTTATGATTTTATCATGACTATGATTAGTCGTCTTTAAGTTAGCTATTAGGGTTTTAATGTTATGTTCTAGCTGGTGTGGTTATATTTATATATAAACTTGTATTTGCTATCTGATTAGGGATATGGATCGGGTAATAATATGTCCTTTCTTTTCTGGTCTATGTAGTATCTTTCCTTTTCCTTTTGGAAGCTATATATATATTGAACTTCTCGCAATAAATATATGACCACTCCGAGTCTTATTTATTCTTCTTCTTCTTTTGGTTATGTAAGAAAATCTACTTTGGTTATATCATTCTGAATCATTAGACTTTTCGCAGTTTGTGATCATTGTGTTCACAAATTCTGCATGCAAGATAAATTATATATATATATATATACATGGCTTCTGAAAGCGGTATAAATATCTAATATAGATACTATATTTATGGCGAACCATAACTCTTTTCTGGTTGTAAATTGTATTTGTAATCTAGTTTTCTTCATGCCTCATTGCCTTGGATTAAAATTGTATTCTTAGCTATTACAATCGGTGCGAGACTAACAATCATAACTATTAACTACCAAAGTAGCTACAGGCTAGGCTGGTGTTTATTTTTACTTTTATTTTGTAATGTAAAAACCAAATCTTATACTTGACAAAGAAAAGTCAAATTCAATATTGTTATTAGAAACAAAATACAAGTTTCATTGTGGCTATAAATGATGAGATTTTTTGGCCAAGACATGTTTTTATTTTGTTCTTGAACATACAATAATAGAACAAAATTAAGAGAGAGATAAAATACAAATAGTTTCTACAATTAGAGAGCTGGAGAGTGTACTCGCGAGTTGTAAGTTACGTCCTCTTGTGTGTGACGTATAAGGTTGAGTAAATATATGCAGTTGATGTCACAAGCGATCATCCAAAGTACTAATTAAACCACTTTTATATACGAATGTTCAGTAACTAATTATTCCCCCTTTTTAATTATGTATATCATAACTAGTGTAGTGTGCTACTGGATGAATAAAAGAATTTGTCGTTAAAATCTTGTGTTATTAGTTATGTCACATGTTTCATTTTCCTTTGGTCGTTGTATAGAACAATTTCATGCCTCGCATGTGTTATTGTTTAATGCAGGTACATGTTCCTATGCTCTTGTGGATGTGATTGTTGATCACACAAATATTAACCTTCGAAGCTGGAGAATTCTTCAAACTGTAAACATGAGTATTATGCTTAAATTGTGATATCGATGTATGATAGACTTGAATGTCTCAATCTTACTAAAAACAATTATAAAATTATAACTATTTCAGTCTTGAAGTATAAGAAGATAGTTCACTCATTTTTTTTACGTCAAGTTACTTTGATATTAAATCACTACTCACCGTGCTAAATGAATTGACTGAATTTGTAGGATCATAGGATGTAGAGTCGTCACTATTACATTTATTGGGGTCAGATAAGAAAATGTGATATTCTGAGCCATATTTATTATGTTTGTGAAGAAAACTCCATAAATGTAGTTGAAAATAAGGTCCCCTCTTCTTCCTACTTAAGCTATATGAAATGTGATCACTTAATTTGTTCAAAAAAATTTAAGACTGATCGATCTAGTATACTGAAAATCTGACCTGTTAGTGTGTTATGTTTATTCCCTTAGGGCATGTGTATAAAATCCATTATCGACTTATAGAAAACGACGACAATATATCAAACATGTCATGATCTCTTTGATACAAAAAAACTACATTGATACTGAACCAATGAAGCTATCGATCCATCTACATAAACATGACCTGGAAAGCAAGGAGAATACAAGGGGTGACGTACGTACCTCTCCAAGTGTGGGTCTTAAAATGAAAACTTCACATGTTTATCCCTAATTCTGAAGATTTATCTAACCAACACGGTTTGTAAGTGCCATTCATTTTGTCTTTACTTTGAGTTGTTATGCCTAGGTGAAGGAAAACTTCAGTGTCATATAGTCCAAGATTGACTACAATGTCCGAATTGTAACAGTGTAGAAGTAGATCAAAGCGTCACAAGGGCAATTGATACGTTTTCCCCCATATGTGTAGGGATCTCAAACCGAAACTGATAATTTGATAACTGATGTGGTTAGCCTTTCATGTATAATATAAACCATTGTTATCTTCACCAATATCATAATCTTTTTTTTTGTTTTTTGTAAAAGGGCTTTCAAATTAAAATGCATAAGTAGTACAAGAGATGAGTTTTCACCCATAAGTTTTAAAAAGATTGCAACAAGCAAAGGATACAATATCATAATCTTTCTATATCTTACTTTCACCATAACAAAATGTATTAGTACACCCAAAATGTATTAGTACAAAAGGGCTTTCAATATCATAATCTTTCTATATCTATTGTTTTATTGTTAACAAAATCTCTTAGTTTCCGTTATTTCTTACTTTCACCATAACAAAATGTATTAGTACACTAAAATGATGTAAAATCGAAGAGTCAAAAGCAGAGTAAAAAATGAATTCACGTTTAAACTTTAACCCAAATAGCCACACTCGGAGTTCCACGGTGAACCATGAACATCATATAATACCCAGGCGGTGCCACGTAGGAGTTCGTTGGACCATCCACGTCAGCTTTGTACGCAAAAACAGATAACTGAACGACGCGCCTCACGCGCAAGACCAGCATCCTCTGGTTCATCGCCGTCGAGTGCGTGCTGAACGACGGAGCCACGAGCCGCACCGACACTCTTCCGTCGAACATCCCAAACGCCGGAATCACGAACGTGACCGCAAACGACTTTCCGTACAGCATATTCCCGGCGAGCTCCACCGTGACAATCGACGGCCTCACGCCGGAGTATTGCGGATCCAGGTAACGCGGGAGGTAGGCCTCGAGACTGAGCTCCGTCGGATAATGCCTCGCCGTGAAATTGTAATTCCGATGAGGATTGCTTCCTCCGATTAAGACTCTGCCGTCGGCAAGGAGGAGAGACGCCGAGTGGTACATTCTAGGGATTCGAGTCGGCGCGAGAATCTCAAATCTCCGGGTCGGGTCGGGTTCATCGGGCAAGTACAAAATCGGGTTGAGAACGGCGTTAGTAGCGTCTTCCCAACCAGCGGTTCCGTTACTCGCGCCGTTAATGATCAAAACGTCGCCGTTGGGTAACAACAGCATATCAGGCATGACACGTGGCGCCGGCATCTGCTCCATGACCCAGCTCGGGTTCGGGTCGGTCACTTTCAATCTCCCGCACGTGCGAGACGCTCCGACGAAAACCTTAGGGATCGTCCTCGCCGCCTTAAGAAACGCACCGGGCGGTGCTCCGCCGCAGACCATTACTTCCGCCGCGATCTTCGATCGGTTATTTTCTCCGGTGAGTGATATAGGGAGGAGTACGGAGGAGCCAGTGCTGGGGTAATTCCGTTTATCGCCGCCGGGAATCACCGGAAACTCCTTGACGATTCGGTGATTGACGAAGTTGAACAGAATCGATCTCCGGTTGGCGAAGATGAATAGGTTTCCGTCGGGGAGAAGATGAAGAAAGGGATAAAGATTGTTCTCTTCGTTAGGATCTCTCGTCTCCGCCAAGAATCTGAGAATGAAAACGGACTTTCCCGGATTCTTGGGGTAAAACTCGTAGGTGAAGGCTCTTCTCCCGCCGACGATGATAATCCGGCCGTCGGGGAGAATCTGATTGGTGGAGTACCACCGGCGAGAGGAGAGGTACGCTCTGTTCTCAACCCAATCGCAAGAAACGCCGTCGCAAGGCGTAAATATACGTACAACTCGTTCGCCGACGCCGTAACCGCCGGTTTGTATCAAAGAGCCTGAGGCGTTTAAGGAGCCAGAGGAGCACCACGTGTCGGATCGGAGAGTGAGTGGGCGAAAGGTGTTCGAAGCGACGTCGTATAAGAGTGAGTGCGCGGAACAGTCGAAAACGGTGGCGTTTCGGCAAGTTTGAGAAGGGAGGGAGAGATTCGAAGGGCCGTAGTCCGTACGGTCAAAGATGACGACTTTGTTGTTGTGGAGGAGTTGCATGTGCATCGCTGATATGCCTACGCTCGGCTGCAGGAGATCCCACCTCCCTCCGGTGAGCATCTCTAACGGCGAACGTGGGAGGAGCAAATCCGACGTGGAACAGAAGAAGAAGAAGAAAGTGAAAAAGACTGCGTATAGGTTCTTGAATCTTCCTTCTTTCATGATTTTTCTTCTATTTTCAGCTCTGAATCTTCTTTTTTCAGGAGAACGAGATTTAACAGTTAAAGCTTTTTTTGGGTAATTATTGTCTTTCTTGGAATGGTTAGGAGAAGAAACATTTATGGTGATTAATGTATAATAACAGACTCAGAGTGCTATGTACATAATAATCTGTAGATGTATTATCATAAGGGTCAAGAAATTATTTATTGCTTTTGAAAATGTGCAGATAAGTTGGTGAAGTTGGATCTGTATAAAATTGATCACGGACCATCTTGGCATAGATAATCAGTAAGGCATCTTCTATCAACTTGCTCTGTGAACTATTCATGATATTCAGTTTGCATTTCTTGTTCTGTTTTCTTCAAATTATGTTGGGGAACAAAGAGTCCCGCCATTAATAAGCTTCTGACTGCAAGGTACAAGTTTAGTTACTTGGACGGCAAGAATAGAGGCTTCCAATAGTACTATATGGGCCGAGCTTGTATTCTGTTTGACACCAACTGATTCGACCCAATAGAAAATGGTCTCTTTTAATTAACGAATCAAATCACAAGATGTTATGCATAATGAAAAAGAAGAAGATTAGACTGTTAATGTGTAACTATGGACACATGAATTTTTACTTTTAGTAAGTGAGAAATCCAGATATATCAAATGATTCTGATCTGATTCGATCAACCAATTCCAAATTTAAGTTTTTATATTATTTTATGTATACAAGCAAGCAAGTCAGATTTAAAATCTTTTTGCTAGCTATTCTGACAAAACATTGGGTTAAACTCTTTTCATGGTAACGAACACATATTGAAAACACAAACTGAACACTCCATCAAAAAATAACAGTGTATTTGCGATTATTGATCAATAGTTTGGAACCTTGTATTGATACACTAAACTTATCTTATATATGGGTAGTAAAACCAAAAATAGTTACCTCAAGTTTAGGTTAAGACAAGAATAACTGAAAATATCCCACAATAGAAGGACAACACACAAAGGCATCTCAAAACAGGGGTTTAGGAGATGTGGTCAAAGAAAGCTAAATTAATGGTTTACTAATCTCTGTTAATTCTTAATCCTCCGTTGACCCTTTACCACCCTTTCCCTCTAGGTCCTTGTTATTAAAGCAATCGGTGATTCAAAAAATCCAATTTTTAACCTGAGCAAATCTATCTGAAAACCACAATTACTGCTTGTGGTTTTCACCAGAAAAAATAAAATAAAAATTCAGCGGCATTTATCGCCACATTTGCAAATGGCAGCAGCGTTTTTGAATACTGGCGGCTACGCTCTAGTCTTCTTATTAGCCATATTGGTCCCACATGTTCAAGCCAATGTTGCAGTCTTCGACAACTACTGGACGCAGCGTCAAGGCGATGCGTTGAAACAAACCATTGCCTCTTACGACCCTAATCCGCTTAACGTCACCGACCACTTGAATTACCATGTCGCTTTGTGAGTTTTCTTGGTCTTTGTTAGTCAAAATTGAACCTAACGTGTTATACAAGTAACCTAATAAAACAATCTCGTTCCTTGACAGAGCAGTGGACGCCACGGAATCAACCAACAACACGAGGAGAGAGCTGATTGGTCGGAAAACGCAAGAGGGAAGTGGAAAATGCATAGCTCATAACCCCATAGACAAATGCTGGCGATGTGACCCTAACTGGGAGAAGAACCGTAAGAAACTAGCGGAGTGCGTCCTCGGATTCGGCCGGAAAACCACCGGAGGAAAAGACGGACCTATCTACATCGTCAACGACTCGTCAGACGACGATCTTGTCAACCCTAAGCCAGGTACGTTAAGGCACGCCGTGACCAGAGACGGACCGCTTTGGATCATATTCGCAAACAGCATGGTCATAAAACTTCAACAAGAACTGATGATAACGAGCAACAAAACGATTGATGGACGAGGAGCAAAGGTTTATATCATGGAAGGTGTTGGATTGACGCTGCAGTTTGTGAATAATGTGATCATAAACAATATTTATGTTAAGCACATTATTCCTGGGAACGGTGGCTTGATCAGAGACTCTGAGGAACATGTAGGGCTCAGGACAAAAAGTGATGGTGATGGAATCAGTTTGTTTGGAGCAACTAATGTTTGGATCGATCATGTCTCGATGACGAGATGTACAGATGGTATGATCGATGCTATTGAAGGATCAACTGCAGTTACTATTTCCAACAGCCATTTCACTGACCACCAAGAGGTAAAGATAAAATCTCTAAAACAGCATTTCTAAAAATTTATTTCAAAAATAGCACCTAATAATAAAAATTCTTAAAATTACACTTATTTGATAAAAACAATTACACTTATTTTTAACAAAATAAAACTAATCTACTCTTAACTCTTAACCATAATAAATACTAAACACTAATCACTATACCTGTATATTAAATAAAAATGTTTTGCATATGTGCTTATTTTGTCTTTAAAAGATGATTTAGTGCTATTTGAGAATATTTGTCTTTTGGTTGCTTGTACATCAAGTTTAGTGTATATTTTTCAAATGAAGCCTTAAAGCCCTTCTTTGATCTGGTTAGGTGATGCTTTTTGGGGCGAAGGACGAACACGTGATTGACAAGAACATGCAGATAACAGTAGCGTTTAACCACTTTGGTAAGAGACTGGAACAGAGAATGCCTCGTTGCAGATTCGGAACGATCCATGTGGTGAACAATGACTACACACATTGGGAAATGTATGCTATTGGTGGAAACATGAACCCTACAATAATTAGCCAGGGCAACCGTTTCATCGCTCCTCCTAACGAACAAGCTAAGGAGGTTACAAAGAGAGAGTACACGTCTTACACTGATTGGAAAAGCTGGAATTGGCAATCGGAAGGAGATTACTTCCTAAATGGAGCTTATTTTGTACAATCCGGAAGACCAAATGCATGGAGCCCTAAACCGAAAAACCCTGTCCCAAGCAAGTTTGCCATTCGACCTAAACCGGGAACAATGGTGCGTGAACTCACCATGGACGCAGGAGCACTTGGCTGCGAACCGGGTAAAGCCTGTTGATTCAAACTACCACCTTCCAACAAACAAACAAAGGCTCCGAATGGTAACATTCGTCCCGCACCGCACCGCAGTTAACAGTAACAAAAATCTTTACATATATCATATATCTATATGTTTTTATAACTGTCAGAACCGCACCGCAGTCAAACCGCTTGTCCCGCACCGCTCAATTCGCTGTTACCATTCGGAGCCAAAGTTTATGCTTTGTACTGCTTGCTGTTCACGAAAAAGGGGAGAAGAAAGTAAAAGAAATTGTTGTTATATGAATGTGTGTTAGTAATTAAAAGAGTGCATATACAATGATCAGTTTCAGATTATTATTATTTTTATTAGGATTCATTACATCTCGTCTTGTCCCATGTGTTTTTGTTCAAAGAAAGAGAGAAATATTTGATATTATTTTCCTGGGTGTCAGTCAATAGGCCTTTGTCTGTGCTCATAAAAAAAAATACAATGATTGACATGTTAATTTAGATCTGTAGTCTGTACTGGTTAAGGACCTTGTTCTGGTAATGGATGTTTCCAAGAATTGTGTGCCGTTGATTGAACTCTATTGTAAGGGCAAATATGAAAATGATTTGAATTTGCTTATATATTATCTAAAAGCTCAGGCTTTGAGAAGAGGGTTGACTGTGAAATGGTTATCTAGACTACATCATTCTCCTCAGTTGGTTTGGGTCAAGATTGTGCCCGGTTAATAGTATAATTTGTTTATTTCGGTTCAGTGCCTCCGATCCTAAACCAAAAACCGGAATAGTTGTTTTCTATGTCGGTCAAATTGGTACTTATAAATGTTAATCGATTAACTCCGGTTGATGGTACGGTAAAGTTTCGCCCTAACGGTTTAGTACGGTTTAGTAGCCAGCCACTAGCTCGTCGAAAGGCCAACGCAAAGCCATCAAGCAGAGATCATCACTGCGTACCAAATCATTGAAAGTTTTCATCTTCTCCCATCGCACGGTGAAATCGAGAACCGGGCACGCTTGACGACCTCATCTCGCCGCGATCTTTGCCTCTCTTCCTTTTAACACGAGATTTGTTTTCCACGGTATCTTTTCATCTGATCATTTCTTTGCTGGTTTTACTTTCATCTGAGCCGTTTCTTGTCATTCTTATAATAGTAAAGGTGTTGTTTTGTTTTGTCACTCTTGTAGCTATTTTGGTGAAGTTGATGCGACTTTAAGTTGTTTGTAGATTCAAGTCTTACTGTCTTAGTTTTGATGCGACCTTAAGCTGTTTTGTAAGTTCAAGTCTTAGTTTTTATCTTGCTTCTAAGCTATGTAGGCTGTGTCATATGTCGTAAGCTTCCTTTACAGATCCGTATCTATTACTTATTAGTTACTTAGCATACCCAAATCATTGAAGGTAGTTTATGTGAACATATTTAAGAACAGACCTCAGAATGATGAACATGTGTGTGTTTTTGTTTTATAGACTAAGGTAGGATGTCGACTCCAGCAAGGAAGAGGTTGATGAGGGATTTCAAGAGGCTGCAGCAAGACCCACCTGCTGGTATAAGCGGTGCTCCACAAGACAACAACATCATGCTCTGGAATGCTGTCATATTCGGGTAAGGGAACAAGCACTAAGCCTATTCTGAAACATACTTACTTAGACCTTCTCGTTTCGTTGATTTGCAGGCCTGATGACACCCCATGGGATGGAGGTAACGTTATGTTTGTTTATGATTGGGATCAAGCATGTTAGTAGTGTTCTTATTATTGGCTCTTCATGGCAGGTACTTTCAAACTCTCACTGCAGTTCTCTGAAGATTATCCTAATAAACCGCCGACAGTTCGTTTTGTGTCACGGATGTTCCATCCAAATAGTAAGCACCATTCTCTTTTCTTCCACTTGGTTATTGTTTAGCTTTTTTGGCGGATATTAACCTGCTTTTGCAGTTTATGCTGATGGGAGTATATGCTTGGACATTCTCCAAAACCAGTGGAGTCCTATATATGATGTTGCTGCTATTCTTACCTCAGTCCAGGTAATAAAATCTAAATGCCTTATAAATCTTGAAAATTACTCTTTTATTATCTAATCAGTTTTCCCTTTTTGTTATTCGCAGTCGTTGCTCTGTGACCCTAATCCGAATTCTCCTGCAAACTCGGAAGCTGCTCGGATGTACAGCGAAAGCAAGCGTGAGTACAACAGAAGAGTGCGTGATGTTGTGGAGCAAAGCTGGACTGCTGACTAGTGTTTTAGTTAGTTGTAAGCTTTTGTAAACTCCCTCCTACTACTCTCAATGTCACACCATTCAGCAACAGCTTTCAAGTTTCAACTTATCTTTTCATTCTTGTCTTTTGTATTTTTTCCAAAACTCTTATGATGCTTTGATTGGTTCTATGAAACAACTTTGTACCAAACCTTACGAATTGTTCATCTTTTTGTATATATGTATTATATAAGTTCCAAGTTGTTCACCTTTTCATATGTTGATTCACTTCACTCTGATAGTTATGTTCTGTTATAAATCTTTTTTTTTTAACTCATCTCCAATCATACATACTACACATGGACAACCTGAATCTCAAAATCTCCATCTTACATACATTACACATACAAGCAACGAGTATGATCTATACACTTTCATCTCACACGCGGAGACTTACTGTAAGAAGGCAAAGGCGATGCACCAGGAGTTATGTTCCCCAGAGGCCGATCTTGACCAAATCTTACCGAAGACTTCTGCACACCAGAGGAATGACGACCCCTTGGAGATTCCATTTGCGTGTGTTTACCTCCAGGTTTAGCAGCGGACTCTAGCTGCTCTAACGTGACTAAAACCTCAGACATTTTTGGCCTTAGCTTTGCGTCAGGGTTTAGGCACTGCAACGCGAGGCTAGCAGCTGCGAGAGCTCCCTTTTGTGGATACTGGCCGCCTAGTTTTGTGTCCATTATGCGGAAAAGCTTTCGCTTGTCGTCAAGGTATGGTTTTGCCCAGTCTACAAGACTATATTCAACTCCTCCGTTTGAATTGTCCATGGCACGTCTTCCTGATATTAGTTCCAGTAGTACCACGCCGAAGCTGTACACGTCACTCTTTGCTGTTAATCTACCTGCAGTAGATTGAAAGGTGAGGTTTTAGAAAGTGTATTAAGAAACAAAAACACTCTAAAAGTCAACAAAACTTTGGATGATGTGAAAGATTAAGCTTTCAAGATTTAGAAGTCAAAACTTTTGAAAAGAAGATCTTTGAAAAAGTTTTGGAAGTGTTCTTACATAGAAAACTGACAAAACCTGTTTGAAACTACAGATTGACTTCTTGGATTAGTACGTTTAAAAAAATATATTAAAAATATACTTTTCAATACATTACTCAATGATAAAATGTAAACTTCAAAAAACATATTTAGTTTATTGAAGTTATATTAGGTTAAAAATTATGGAAAATAGTTACGTACAAAATAATACATGTATAATTAAATTTAATATGTGTGAAAATTGTAAAACATATATTTTTTTGAAATAGAGAGAGTTTCGGGTAAATAATGGGTAATGTGAATCTACAGAACAAACCTGTGGCGATATATTCAGGAGCAGCATATCCCTGAGTACCCATAACCTTTGTGGTCACATGTGTGTTATCACCGGTAGGTCCTGCTTTGGCCAAACCGAAATCTGAAAGCTTAGCATTGAACTCCTGCAATATGACAAACATTTCAACCGGTTAAGAGTCAAATAAATCACTAAAATGTTTTTGAAGAGAGATGGTTTAGTTTATTACAGCGTCGAGTAGAATGTTAGCAGCTTTAAAGTCTCTATAAATCACTTGTGACTTTGCTTCGTGAAGAAAATTAAGCCCTTTAGCTGCACCTACTGCCACTTTCATTCTTATTGCCCATGTAAGTGGCTGTGCACCACCTGCAATAATCATTGGCCCAACTGATTATTAAACACAATCAAAGTTATTATTTGTTTCTTTTATTAAAGAAAACATACGTCTAAAAAGATGATTCTCCAAGCTTCCTTTAGGCATGAATTCATATACAAGAAGCCGGTTTTCGCCTTCTAAGCAATAACCAACTAGTAATACAAGATTTGGGTGACTAAGTTGACCGAGATAGTTCACTTCAGTCTGTAAAAAAGAAGAAGCATAAACTCATTGTTAGCAACAAGAATCAATCAAGGCCAGTGTTCAAGCGAGCCACAGAAAGTAACCAGGGCTTACCAGCCACTCTTTATGACCTTGGAAACCTTCAGGCTTAAGCTTCTTAACAGCAACGACGATACCAGAACCAGGTCGTGAAGCAGTGAGAGTTGTTTCATCAATCCATCCTTTGAATACACGACCGAAACCTCCTTCGCCTAGTAGACTATCAGGACGGAAGTTCTTGGTAGCGTTCTTTAGTTCGTTGAAAGAGAAAGCTTTTAGATTGGGAGATGAAAGTATCTCTCCTTCTGTTCTTGGCTGCGTTGGTAATGATGATCCTAAACTACTGCTTCCTGTGCTGTAAGAGTTTGTGCTTCTTCCTGAAGGACCCGTTGAACGGCTTGTGTTGCTCGAGACATTTGACGCAGACGAACCTATAAAAATGATCAAATAAAACATTGGAAACTCTTATAAACTTGCTACAAACATCAAAATCAAGATCATTCAACAATTCCTATTTGGAGACAAGGACAAACCTTTAAGAAACTTTAACACGTAACACAAGTTAAGCAATAAAGGCTTGAGAGAGAGAGAGAAAAATATTTAGTATTTACCAGAATTAGCATGTGGGCTATGGCTGCTGCTATCCACCTTAGCTGATGAATCTAAGCAATTACCCATCTCAGATTAAAATAGCAACTTGAAGACAGACAAAGCTTGTGGAACAAGGACACAGATGATCAGGACAAGAACGAAGTACAGTAAGTTTCGGCGGCGCAAGTGTCTGCTTAGCCGAATATATACGTTAAATAGAATGAAAATATTAAACAACAAGAAAGAAAGAAAATCTCAAGAAGAAGAAGGAGAGAGGAAGGACCAAGGAAGGTGAAGAAGAACAGAGAGGTTCTGAAGCAAAAACAAATAAATAAGAAAGTCGTAGTCGTAGAGTGCTTTTGTTTTCTCCTCATGATAACTTGTGGAAATGACAGGACTACCCTTGAGTCCATATTGACGTCAGTTTCGTTTGGAATGACAAAAGAACCCGTGGTCCTAGAACGTTTCTAACGCCATAGGACAGGATACTTTTGGAAATTCGACTTAGATCCGGTTGCGTCATGCTCACGTTTGATTATTAACTGTAAGAAAACTTTTGAATGATATTTTGTTTTCAGTAACTGAGTGGTGATTAGTACAAGAAGGAAGGTGGTGGGAGAAAAAGTCGTGTTCCCATATCATTTTTTTTTTTTTTTTCAAAAGCAGAGTGCATTTTTTTTAACGATGATTTATTATGATCTTATAATTATAATTATGATATGTGAAAGATTACATAGACGATTCGACAACCGACAATACTACCTGTCTTATGAAGATATATGCCTAACAGCATCACCTGAACCGTCCTATGAAGATCCACTGTCTGTTTTTTTTTTTTTTTTGCTTGCGAATGGGAGAAAGAGGAATATTTAAAAATTCTTGATATAGATACATTAGAGTGAATATAAAAAAAAAAAATCCAGAAACTAAAAAAGATTTAAAAAGTTTACACAAAATAATTCTTATCTTTTTGTCATTTTTTTTTCGTTTTTACTAGAAATTAATCATTTATACACTGCACAACTGAGACGTGATTTTAAAAGTGGTTTATTTGTATTTTTGTTTCCAATTGAATTTCAAGTTCAAACACAGATGAAACCAGACCGGGTTTCTACTACAATGTTTGTTTTCCTTCCGTCTTTCAATATCCCCTTTTAGTTTCTTGTTTTCCCATCTTTTTATTTTTGTAACTAAAAGTGTTCCCATATTTGTCTTTTAAATGTTACGGCATATTTTGGATGGCTCAAGCTATAGCTGACTCGTTAAAACGTGTACTAGAATCAAGTATTTGTATTTAAATTGCTTATTGTTCTGTCGAATACAGTTTTATTAATATGAAAATATATAAGTTATGGAATAAAGAAACAAAAAAAACGAAGGTCTTATTTTATTGTGTTGACGTAAATAAAAAACGGAATTTATGGCTTTTGGTTGTTGTTTTTCAAACAAATATATGGTCTTCGTTGACGATCAAAATATTATTTATATTAAGGGGACAGTAAAGGCGGTGGGGCTGGATCGCCCATTTCGTTGAACTTTTCTTGTCTATTTTGTTGGATAATAAGTTTGATGTTTTCAGTCACGATCGATAATCTGTGGGAATATTCCCTATCAATCAAAAGATTAAATGTTTACGTTTTAAATTTTGGAGTTAATTTCCCTGGATCTGTCGATTTTTTGGATCAAAGATTTTGTATAATTCGACCCCGAGACTGGAATAAATTGCATCTTCTTCTTTTTCTGGTCAAAGAAATTGCATCCTTAAATTAAAAGAATCGCATGCACAAAATGTACATGCGAAAGCAAGAATATAAAATGAAATTTTTTGTTTCGTGGTGAATTTTAAGAACTTAGATAATTTTATCATGAATTGAAAAGACTTCATTCTACAACTACAAAAAAGGATTTGGACAACATACTCAACAGTGGCCGACAGATATAGAGAAAATGAAGACGTTTTTGTATAAGGTCTAGGATGTGTTCTATCATTAAACTTGTTTTGTTCAGAGTGCTCTCGTTCTATACGGCTATACCGTGTTAAATTTCCGAATCATAAATTGTTAAGATATTTTATATCATTTTTATGTATCAAACCATGATCAGTAACTAATTAAACTCGCAGTAAAAGCATTGTTTGTAACATAGAACTAATGGAAAGTGGTAGTCAACGTTTATGAATACTTTTCTTTGTGTCTTTCTTAAATATTATCATCACATGGCAATTCATTGACTCAAAAAATTACTCGAGCAATGTTCACATTGCTTTTGATCGTGAATTGAAAGTGCTGCATGGCACGTGTGGACAAAAAACAATTTGGCATCTTTTCAGAATTCGCTCAATAGAAGTAACGTTGTAAATTATAATATTACCCATCGCGAATTATTCTGATATATTAGACTATCTGAGATCTGACCAAGTTACTTATCGTGAATTATTTTATACCTGCTCAATAGAAGTAAGCTTTAAAAAAAAAAGCAAGCTAACTTTACATGTGTGAATGGGTAATAAACTAATATATCGTCACTCTTTTGACTCTTCAAACCAGACTTGGTTATCCAAATCAAGGACGATTATGTATGTTTATTACACAAATTTATTCCTTCACTATATATTCTCCTTCTGTGTGACTTCTATGTTCATAAAAAAATATATCTTATTCATAATTCTCAAGTTTGATCGCCTTCTCCACGTTATTGTCACATTTGCTTTTAAATATATCATATTGCACGTTTACTTACCACACATAGACATATAGCTAGGCC
This sequence comes from Brassica napus, assembly GCF_020379485.1. NCBI lineage: Eukaryota > Viridiplantae > Streptophyta > Magnoliopsida > Brassicales > Brassicaceae > Brassica > Brassica napus. The sequence goes on from NC_063442.1 coordinate 41,697,516, forward strand.
ATGACTAATCTAAAATGTTAAATAATATAGGCTTTATTTTTCTGCTAAGAAGCAAATCAACATGTTGTTTATTTTCTCATCATTACATGATCTTAGGTTTATAAATTGAATCGGATAATCTTCTAACATCAATGACGATTATCGTCTCCAGCCCGCGCGAGGATAAATGTAACTTTTATATACACCACAATTTTCAGCTTAAGCTTTCAATCCGGACTACTACTAACATCCATTGAATTAGCTGAAAATCATCACTTATTGCTACAGAATAATTGGTAGCCAATTTATTAAACTGTTGTAATCGATTTAAATGAACAAGTCAGTTAATTCTAATAAATTAGATTTAAATATAATAACCTTGCATTCTAATATTTAATGTAATTTAAAACTGTTTGCACGCGATGCCAAACTGTTAGAGTACAAAATATCTTAGCGGATAAGCTTGCATGCGGTGTGAGGAGTTTTCCTTCAATTTTACTTTATGTCGATTCAATTCTACCGGTTTGGCTTGCTAGACCGGTTTGAAGTTTCTAGTTAATTTTTTAGTTGATGTTGTCAAAAAAAAAATTTAAAACTGTAATTAGCTTCCATTAACGGATTAGTTTCTTAAAATACATCATCAATACACCATGTGAGAATATATGTGCTCTTACAGTTTTACTTTACGTTGTCTAAATTTTTTTTTTTGTCACGACGTTGTCTATGTTTACTGTCTGCATTTTGGGCTAATCAGAAGAAGGCCGAGTAAATACATTACAATAACTAAAATATCCAAGCTGAAAAAGACGAACTAAACCCGAAACATAGGTTATATGAAACTCCTGACGTTTTTCATCGAAACAAACGTCACGTAGTTCATGTCTCTATCTGAGACATAGATGCCAGTGTGTGACATGGATTTTCATAAACGAACCCACGTCCCGCGTCCAATGAAAAACACCATGTCAGTTAATTCAACCAATGATACAATCCCACGTGTAACATCTACGTCTTTCTCGCGCCTCCGACACTGTTAATAACTTTCCGTTTCTCACTTCAGATCCATTCTCATAAATTCATCCCAAAAAACTACTTAAAACTCACATTCGAATCGTCGCCTGATTATAATCGGAGAGAAACACACGATGGAATCCCACGGCTCCGGTCTCCGGCGAGTTCTATTGCTGTCGTTCTGCGTCGCCGGGATCTGGGCCGCCTACATTTACCAAGGCGTTCTTCAGGAAACCCTGTAAGTATAATCTGAATCGAATCAGATCATCAAAGCCACAAACTTTCTATGATTGCGATCCAAAAGTCACAAACTTTTATGGTTTCGTGATTAGGTCCACGAAGAGATTTGGGGAAGACGAGAAGAGATTCGAGCATCTTGCGTTTCTGAACTTGGCTCAGAATGTTGTCTGCTTGGTTTGGTCTTTTATAAGTGAGTATTCGGAAGACTCTCTTCCTTTAGATGTATAGCTAAGAATGGATGAAGAAGCTAAAGTATGTTTTGTTTTGTGAGAGCAGTGATTAAGCTGTGGTCTAATGGAGGTAGTGGTGGAGCTCCATGGTGGACGTACTGGAGTGCTGGCATTACTAATACCATTGGTCCTGCCATGGGCATTGAAGCTCTCAAGTATATTAGTTACCCTGCTCAGGTAATAACTTTGGCATTGTTTTGTAATAAGCAATGTTCTAGAAATTGCTAGGAGGTGGTTACGGGCTTTACATGAGATTATTAATTAGGGCGTCTAGTCCGATTTTTTGCGCGCATAAACCGATTTAAAAAAAAAAATCTTTCTAGAAAAATCGTTTCGTTTATGTCTGATTTGCCTAGACCAATTTTTAGAACACTGGTAATAAGCGACACTGTTTGTCTTTGGTTGTAGTTGATACTTCAGCTTAACGGTTCATGTTTTAACCATTTCCTAACTATTATTGATTCTTTTTTTTATGCAGGTCCTAGCGAAGTCTTCTAAAATGATTCCAGGTGAGGTTACTATTTAGAGCGTCAATTTATTGTTCTTCATTTATATAAATCAAGATTTTCTTGTATATATTATCTTATGTTTTATTTTTTTACTTTCGTGTAGTCATGTTGATGGGGTCCTTAGTGTATGGCATAAGATACACTTTACCTGAGTATCTTTGCACCTTTCTTGTTGCTGGTGGAGTGTCCATGTTTGCCCTTCTGAAGGTAAACAAATCTCCATTAACTTTTTTGTTATCTATGGAAAACATAGTAAACCGTATTTGAATCCGGTTTCAGACAAGTTCAAAGACCATAAGCAAGCTAGCAAATCCAAACGCTCCCCTTGGTTACGGCCTCTGCTTCTTGAACCTCGCCTTCGACGGGTTCACAAACGCCACGCAAGACTCCATCACCGCACGGTATCCGAAAACCAGCGCGTGGGACATAATGCTGGGGATGAACCTATGGGGAACCATATACAACATGGTCTACATGTTTGGGTTGCCGCACGGGAGCGGATTCGAAGCCGTGCAGTTCTGCAAGCAGCACCCTGAGGCGGCGTGGGACATTCTCATGTACTGTCTGTGCGGGGCGGTGGGACAGAACTTCATATTCTTGACGATAAGCAGATTCGGGTCTCTAGCTAACACGACCATAACCACGACGAGGAAGTTTGTGAGCATCGTGGTGTCTTCAGTTCTGAGCGGGAATCCGTTGTCGTCGAAACAGTGGGGATGTGTGTCGATGGTGTTTGGTGGTTTGTCTTACCAGATTTATTTGAAGTGGAGGAAGCTGCAGAGGACGCAGAAGAAGAAGAAGACTTGAAGCTGAATCTATAATTCTTGTTTTTGATTTGTGAAACGTTTTACTTTCACCATATTAAGGTCTGAAACGTAGAGGAAAGAAAAGCTTAGCAAAATGTAGAAGAAACTTATATATAAATATGTCAAGCGAAAGTCAAATCATTATTTCCACTCATATATGTATATGTCTTTAGCCGGAAGCTCCCCTCCTGCAAAAGCAATTAGTCTTTAAGATTAAAATGTTTGATCACAAAGTCTTTTTAAGTATTCTATGAATGATAAGCTTACAATTTCAGAGAACTGTGGACTTGGGATGCCTTGTGCTAGAGTTCTGTATCAGGCAATGGTGGTTGACCCTGAACTATACTCAGAGCTCGCTGGTGAGTCATGGAGGTCAGGTTGCCTAAACGACACTTTTTTTTTTTTGAACACAATGCCTAAACAACATCAAATGAAAAGTTTATACAATTAAAAACCTTAAAAAGATGAATACAAACATTCTTGTGGTGCTTGATGAAATCTATTTTCTCTCATTTTTTTTAATGCGTGTAGGTAAACCTATATTATAATAAAATCGGACATGTACCGGGAGATACCACGCGGCTGGTTTAATCCAAACCGGATTCTGAAACCAAATTAAGATTAATCTTAAATATCACAGAACCGAGACACATGAAGTAGATTAACCCCCGATGAGAGTGAGAGAGAAATCATCGATGAAATTCGTTCGGTGTGCGGATCTAGTTGTGGGTGAAAGGGCGAAGAAGAATCATCAAGTCACTGAAGATGAAGATGGGAGTGGAGTTGTTCTTCTTCTTCTTCTAGGTTCTTTATTTTTCCAGATTTGAAACAAAAACAGACAATGTTGTGTCGGAGATTGGTACGTGAGCCTCGTATCCCTCTGAGTCTTGGAGGTACTCTTACAGTTACAACTCATCATTTGCTCTCTCGGAAGATGTCTTGTTACAAAGAGAGATTGCGAAGTGGGATCGTCGATATTAAGAAAGATGAAGCTGTTGCTCTGTTTCAAACTATGATTGTGTCTCGTCCTCTTCCTACGGTCATAGATTTCAGTAAACTGTTCAGTGGCATTGCGAAAACAAAACAGTACGATCTCGTGTTAGCTCTCTGCAAGCAAATGGAAATGAATGGGATTGCGCATGACCTCTACACGCTGAGTATTGTCATCAACTGCTTCTGCCGTCGCCGGAAACTCGGTTTTGCTTTTTCTGTTTTTGGAAAGATGTTGAAGCTTGGGTATGACCCCGGCACAGTCACTTTCTCAACTTTGATTAACGGTTTATGTCTCGTGGGTAGAGTTTCCCAAGCTGTGGAGTTGATCGTATGGTGGAAATGAAGGTTATTCCAAATCTCATCACTCTTGTCAATGGACTTTGTCTCCAAGGTAGAGTGTCCGAAGCAGTGGCTTTGATAGATCGAATGGTGGCTAATGGATGTCAACCCGATCAGTTTACCTATGGTCCGATTTTGAACAGAATGTGCAAGTCAGGGAACACTGCCTCGGCCTTGGATCTCCTCAGAAAGATGCAACTTAGAAAGGTCAAGCCTCAAGTAGTCACCTACAATATCATCATTGACAGTCTTTGCAAAGACGGGAGCCTCCACGATGCACTCAGCCTTTTCAATCAAATGGAAACCAAAGGTATCAAACCAAATGTCTTTACCTACACCTCTCTCATTGGAGGCTTCTGTAACGCTGGCAGATGGGATGACGGCGCACAGCTGCTGAGGGATATGATTTCAAGGGAAATCACACCTGACGTCATCACTTTCAGTGCTTTGATTGATAGTTTTGTGAAAGAGGGAAAGCTTTCTGAGGCTAAAGAGTTGTACAGTGAGATGATCGTAAGAGGCTTAGATCCTAATACCATTACATATAGTTCTCTGATACATGGACTGTGCATGGAGAACTGCTTAGATGAAGCCAACCAGATGTTGGATCTGATGGTTAGCAAGGGATGCGATCCTGATATTGTGACGTATAATATCCTTATAAACGGGTATTGTAAGGCTAAACTGGTTGATGAAGGTATGAGACTTTTCCGCAAAATGTCTCTGAGAGGAGTGGTTGCAGATACAGTCACTTATAGCAGTCTCATTCAAGGGTTTTGTCAATCAGGAAAACTTAAAGTCGCCAAAGAACTCTTCCAAGAGATGGTCTCTCAAGGTGTTCATCCTAATATTGTAACCTACAAAATTTTGATGGATGGGTTGTGTGACAATGGAGAAGTAGAAGAGGCTTTGGGAATACTTGATCAAATGCACAAGTGTAAGATTGATCCTGGTATTGGTATTTATAATATCATCATTCACGGGATGTGCAATGGAAGTAGAGTCGATGAAGCTTGGGATCTATTTTGTAGCCTCCCTCTCAAAGAAGTGAAGCCTGATGTCAAAACATACACCATAATGATTGGAGGACTATGTAAGAAAGGCTCGATGTCTGAAGCGGGCCTGTTGTTTAAGAAAATGGGAGAGGATGGGATTGCACCAGATGATTGTACGTACAACACACTAATCCGAGCACATCTCCGAGGTGGTGACGTAGCGACATCAGCTAAACTTATAGAAGAAATGAAGAGTTGTGGGTTCTCTTCAGATGCTTCCACCGTAAAGATTGTTATGGATATGCTATCGGATGGTAGAATGAAGAAAAGCTTTCTGGATATGCTTTCTTAGCTGATGTTTTTATGAGCTGTATTAGTTGAAAGTTGAAAATAAGTTTGTTTGTTAACATCTAAACAGAGCGTGATGATGCTTTCAGACTTGTCCTTTTTTTTCTGTCGCTTCAAGTGTTTCGTTTCTGATTCATGCTGATGTATTCAGTTTACCGAATGTGTATGCAATCTTCACTTGGGCAAAACATGGACTTCTATAAGTGAAGTGTGGTGTAGAATGAGGCACAAAACCATGGTTCAACCATAGACAAAATATCATGAAACCTCACTAATGGAGACATGCCAATATATAGCATCATACAGTATATAAAATTCTAAATGTTGTTTGTTGTAATGACTTGTTATGTCTTCTCTCGAGATCCTTACCAGCTCCCATATTGCTCCTAATAAGGAGAACTGATGTTTTCTTCCCCCAAGATGGACATATTCTCATCAATATTTTTCAGGACATCACACGTTGAGAGAAACTCAACATCACCTTCCTTATGTTCTGTCTGAGTATCAGGCAATGATGGTTGTGTTCTGTCACCATACTTATCCAGCATGATGGTTGATCCTGAACTATACTCAGAGCTATCTGGTGAGTCATGGAGATCTGGTTGCCTAACAAATGAAAAGGTTATACAATCAAAATCCTTAGGATGAACACAAACATTCTTGTGGTGATTGAAAGCTATTTTTCACCTCCAAGATGAGTGATTGTCTTCATAACTACTCCTCAAAACATCTATAAGGTCCCTAAACTCCTCTAGTTGAAAATTAATGTCAGGTAATCCATATCTCAATATATAATTTTTCTTGTCTTTATTCATGAAATCCTGAAGGACCTGAACATACATAATAAGAAGCTCACAACATTTTTCTATTTCAATATGTTGAGAAGTTGTGGTTTCTTGGTTTACCTTCCAAGCAGTCTCCATGCTTTGTTCTTTGTTATCTTCATTAACTTTCTGCGCCAATGAGCTTAGAAGTTCAGCTTTCTCCATAGTTTGTAAAGCCAACTAGTTACTCTGCTCTTATAACTATGACTTCACCACCCACCGTTAGAGTTTGAGCCTTGATTCTACCTGCCTGAGTAGTCCTAGACTTCACGAACAAAAAGATCATTGGGCCGTTACATCGTAGGAGCTTCTACTGTAACCAATTCTTAATAACAACAAAAACGTCTACCGTGAACCCAATATGGTTTTGAGATTATTTTCCAGTCCCTGCCATAATCACAAACTTTTCTTTAATACTGTGTTAAAAAGTACCTTTTTGAGATATTAATCATCTTCTATAATCTATACTCTAGCACATAAATACTGAAGTTCATTAAAAGAATCAAGTCCTTACTACCTATTCTTCTTGCCACTTAATTTTGCATGTAAATGTTGGATAAAACTTGGATGTTATCTTTCTAACCGTTCAAAAGATTTTCGTTCTTCTTATTGACATGTGTAGCATACAAATAATTATAAATTATTCATGTACGAGAGAAATACAATGGAAAAGAAAGTTCACAGAAGGAGAAGAACAGAAAAAGAAGAAAAGGACGTGCGCCTAACAGTTGTCTGATGTATTTGTAAGAAAATGCAAAGAACATTAATTTACTGCTCTTGCATATGAACCCTTTGGCAAAATCATTACATACGTCTCTCTTTCTCCATCTCTCATTGTCTGTCTATTCGTACATCTCTCCCACGGCGACGTCCCACCTGTATGTATCATCCTTAACTAGTTAAAAATTTATATTCGTTTAAATATCTATTTATATATAAGGCTACAAGCCATTCTACGTATGAACCGGTCTGTTTATTAGTGTTTTATAGTTTTGTCCAGGATAATAATAATAATTTCTAACTACCCCCTAATAGTATATACTAAAAAATATACTCTATAAATGGTATAAATTATACAGGAAATAGTCGAATATGGGTCCAAACAAAACTATTCTTGTCTTTACCATATATGGTTAAGAAAAGAAAAGAAAAAGGTTAAATATGGGTCTATGTACAAACCTATATATAATCTCTTGGTTGGTTTTAGTTCGGATTTCAGTTTCACAGTGAGGATCAAAGAATGACCTTTGGAGATATACAATGTCTTTTATCAATTTGACCTAATCTTCTTAAATCATTATTTTCTTTCGTCTTTATCTGACTCGCGATTTTAGTCGATCTCAATTCAGAGAATTCCGTTTGGAGTTGATATCTTCCTTTTTTTTCTCAAGCATGACTAATAATATTAATTTTATTTTACTATATATCTATAAAGCTTTTTTCATATGTGATTCTTAGTTCTTTTAAAGTTTTTTAAAAGGTATTAGGAGCCGAGACGTTATCTTTATAAAGACGATCATTCAAAACAACTCGTTTAAAATACTTTTAGCTCTGGATGTTGTTTCTTCAGTAAGACAATAGTTTGTTTTTTTAATGTGTAACGATAACTTTGTAACCAAATATATATTGTTCGCAATTTTGTCTTTTCTCTTCGAATGTGATTGCGGATGCAGCGTGCTGTCACGCAGCCGATGACGGCTCATCAACTAATGCGATATTCAGATGAGATGTAAATTAGTTATTCGAAGTGATGGTGATGACTCTAGTAATGTTATGTTTATACCCTAATGACTAATGTAACATATTACTCAGAATTTGGATAACACTTTCACATATATAATTTAGAAATGTAATCACCGATTACGATAATATTTTTCTGACGACTGGGACTCGTAAGTTAAAAGAGATCAAGGTGGAAGGAAAAGGAATGTGAACACACAAAACAAACAGATCACGTGGACAGCTCTTATGACTTCACTTTCAGACACAAGTCACCACCCAAAAATACAGTCACGTATTGGTCCTATGCGATCATTTTGCTAGAAAATTAAAAGCAAAAATACCTTTTTCCAACCAGTATTCATTAAAAACGGAAAGAGGACAAAAAGTTATATGAAGATAGATAGTTAGATACGATTCATTCGATATCATACAAATCTTCTCCGACTATAGATATATCGTTCGTAAGAGTAGTTCATAGTTATTGACTGTTGACTCCCAAATTTGGTAAAACTTTGAAATTTCAACATAAAATAAGTTCAGTATTTTTTATTTAGAAATTATTATAAAATACCTTAAATGTCACAAAACAAAGTTTTATTCTATGTATAAAGTAGTAATGCTGGTACATAAAATATAGACCTTAGATCTCTTATGCTTCGTCAACCTCAACGAACCTATCTAATTTCTTTATTTCATTAAAGCACATAACTCTTTTAAAAGGGTTTCATGAGCTTTGGGAAATACCTTATTGATAACAACCAAACTCTCTTTCTATATATCTGGTCAGCCATATTATCATCCATTTCAACCATTGGCTTTAAGAAAAATAAACAAATAAACGCTTAAACAGTATCTAAGATAAAAAAAAATGGTTCGATTAAATTAGTCATAAAATATAATTAAAATACTAATTATAGAATATATTTATTTTGAATTTTTTTATTAAATATTATTTAATTAATTAACTTCTCCCATTGAATTTTTAAAACAAGTGATATAAGAAAAAAATGTAAACAATTTATATATAAAAATAGAGAAAGTAAAGCACTTTTGCTACCGTCCAAATAACGATTAAGATGGCTCTCCCAGATGTCAGTTAATGAGTGGATTCAAGCTGGCAAAATAAATTTTATACTCAATAATCCTTTAGTTGCACGCTATAATCTTTCGGCGCGAGTCGAGCTACGATTTATATAGTGGAGTAATATGTAAGATAAGCACCGTACCCATATGACCTTTAGAATTTGAACATTAATTACTGACATTTGGTTTAGTAATATTTTAATATAGCTTTTCATTTATAAAATGATTGATATATAGCCCATTTTTAAAGATCATGGAGAATAGTCCACCGTCAATCCGCGAAGTTGTTACCATTGTTAACGTAATTAATGTTCATTATATTACTAGTAAACATTTCAATAATCGGAGGTTAATCTATGTCTCTATCTATTCTGTGGAAAAATCCATCGTTTAAAGTTTAAACGATAAAAACAAGACGTGTAGAATATGATAAAAACACATGTCAAAGAAAACGGACGACTAATATTTCTTGACGAATAAAGAGCCCACCACATAAGTTGTTTTTGGGGTCAACGGCCGGCGCCCACCACATAACTAAAGTTGAGTAATTCAGTAAATCTCGGGGTATTAAATTAAGTAAAGACACTAATTTCATGGTGTATGCGCAAAAATATACTCCCACGTGCGTCGGCACGTGCTCCGTGAACCTAGATTCACTTTGTCGACAGCTTTCTCGTGTTCCTCATCTCTCTGTTCAGCTATTCTGATGAAACACACATACATGCTCTCTCTCCCGTACAGTTATTTTAATGGAAGTTATATTCGAAAAACATAAAAAGAAGTATTATATTCGGTGAAAAAGAAGCATTATATTCCTAATAATGTTTGTGTGGGAAATGCGAATAATAGTCTTTTATTTTGTTTTCCAATTCACATACCACTACTATATTCCATTGCCAAAACTTCCAAATGAAACCAATAGTTAAAATGATTTATTTTATTGGAATTGTTTGAAAGAGAACATTGTTTAGAGTACATTGATACTGTTACAATAAAAATTTGAAAATGTAATTTATATAAATAAATCATATATAAACCATGATGAGATGATAATAAAATATATTTTTCTAAGACGTTACTCAAGAAAAAAGGAAGATGCTATTAAAGATATAAAATTGATTATTACTCTTTTTATAGAGAAAATGAGCAAGGAGATATGAATGACGGTACATACTATAAAAAGTTTATTTTTGTGGATGACGTACGTACATGGTTTTGATAACTTTCATTACAAAGCAAGTTAACTTCCTTTGACCAGAGGATTTATTACAGGTAAAGTACCGAAACTTGTAGAACATTTTACACTGAACACTAGAAAACAAAGCTAGAAACAGTTTCAGTTTCTTGATTTAAATACTACACGTTAACCACCACTGTGGAAAGAAAAAAAGAACTTATCTAAAATATTTGGACTCTCTAACGTAACCGCAGAAAGAAAAAAAGAATATTTAAATATAAGTTCATTATTTTAACACAAAACAAAGAACAAACAGAGAGAAAGAGAAACGTTAAACAGAGAGATAGAGAGAGTTGAGTTCGACCTTTTAAAACTTTGAGACTCCATACGGTTCACTCTGATTCGCAGAGAGTTTCGAAGAAACGACAGAATCACAACGACTAATTAAAAAAATAAAACTATTTCGTTAATCCAATCCGTAAGTACCTTCATTGTTATTGTTTATTACATAAGCTCCTCTCTTTGTTCTTTTTTAAAGATTCTTCCTTTTCTTCTTCTCCGTTGAGCAGTTCATATTCAGATCGGGATCATCGATTCCTCCGGTTTGATTTTTTCTGGGTTTTCAATTTTTTAGTGTAATTGGGTTTCAAAATTTGGAATCTGGAGATCTAAAATCTGTTTGAAAGTGTTAGTCTTTCAATTAAATTCGTCTCTCTGTTTCATTCTCGTGATAAAGGCTCTGTTTTTGAATCTGATTATCTATGGTTGAAGATCGTACCCATCTGTTATCTCGAGTCTTCTCATCTTCTCGTCCCTCGGAATCAAACTGGGATCACATGTATCCACCACAAGAAGAAGACTCCCTCAAAAACGGCAAAAGAGCTTTAGATGACGATGACGATGAGCTTAAAGACGATCTCAGACATACCAAATCCCGCAAACTGTCTGATGATGACTCACTCATCAACGACATCATCGGCAGAGACATTTCCATCAGCTGTCTGATCCGCTGCTCCCGGTCCGACTACCCCTCAATCGCTTCCCTAAACCGGAGTTTCCGGTCTCTGGTTAAGTCCGGAGCCATTTACAAGCTCCGGAGACAGAACCGGATCATCGAGCACTGGGTCTACTTCTCCTGCCAGCTCCTTGAATGGGTTGCCTTCGACCCGGTCGAAAGAAGATGGATGAATCTCCCGACGATGCGTTCAGGCGATACCTTCATGTGCACGGATAAAGAGTCTCTCGCTGTCGGAACAGACTTGCTTGTCCTAGGCAAAGACGATGGCTCTTCTCACGTTGTGTATAGATACAGCCTCTTGACTAACTCTTGGTCTCCCGGCAAGAAGATGAACTCTCCGAGGTGTTTGTTCGGGTCAGCGAGCTTAGGAGAGATCGCTATCTTCGCCGGTGGTTGTGACTCTCTAGGTAAGATCAGTGACGTTGCGGAGATGTATAACTCTGAGCTTCAGACGTGGACTACGCTTCCCAAGATGAACAAACCGAGGAAGATGTGTTCCGGTGTCTTCATGGATGGGAAGTTCTATGTGATTGGAGGGGTCGGCGGCGGCGAGGAGTACGATTTAGCGGCCAAGAAATGGACTGAGATACCGGAGATGTCGCCGCCGAGGAGCAAGGAGATGCCGGCGTCAGCGGAAGCGCCACCTCTCGTTGCGGTTGTGAGCAATGAGCTGTATGCTGCGGATCATGCTGGTATGGTGGTGAGGAAGTATGATAAAGGGAGTAAGAAGTGGTTTACTTTAGGGAGGTTGCCTGAGAGAGCTGGCTCGGTTAACGGTTGGGGGTTGGCGTTTAGGGCTTGCGGTGAGAGGTTGATTGTGATTGGTGGGCCTAAGAGCTCTGGTGGAGGGTTCATTGAGCTGAACTCTTGGATACCAACTAGTGGTGGAAGCCCTCCTGTGTGGACATTGCTTGATAGGAAACATTCATCTAATTTTGTTTACAATTGTGCAGTGATGGGTTGCTGACAAAAATTTTGAACATTGAAATCAAGATTCTTGGCTGCTTGGGGGAGGTTGAAAGTGGCATGCATGCAGCCTTTTCTTATTTATTTGGCTATACAATTTAATTCAGTTTCAGTACAATGGTCTTGGTGGCATTGTTAGGTTCTTGGGGGTGAAGGAACAGAAACAAGTTTTACAATAAGTTGGTGGAGAAAGTTCAGTCTTTCAGTTCTGTTAAAAGTTGTTGAATTTGTTTTCTGAATACAATATTTTTGTTATGTCTTGGAAATATTTATGTATCATTCATTCTTTTTCAAAAAATGTATTTATTTATGTTTTATGTTTCTCATCTCAGAAAAGAGAAGACTAAGAGCTTTTTATCCCATGGACTAAGTTGCAACTTGCAAGCTACCTTTGATATTTTTGCTTGCTAGTACTACACTAAACTCATTTTAAATGAAGACCTTTGTTCTCTGCTTTGACAGTTTTTGGACCTTTTGCAACAATTTTTTTTTGAAAACACACAAAAATGGATTTTACACATGAAAATGGCAGGTTGAGTCTGATTTTTGACATGTAGTCTAGACTTTTGTCATTTTTCTTTTGGATCACTCAGCCTAATATAATTCATGAGATATTAGATCATAAATGTTAAAAAATGACATTCACCTAACATTAGCTAGATAAGCTTCACTAATTACAAATACATGCACTTCTATAACATGCTCTAGAGATATCCAAAGAATCACCCATCTCTCTGATTGCTACTAGAAGTTTTATACACACTAGAAGTTTTATACACACATATTCTCTGAAAAATATTGCAACATCTATTTTAGTAACATGCACTAGCCAAAAGAATCACTCTTTTACCATACTTTTATTTGGACGGAAAAAAAAAACAATCACCAAATCCCCAAGTATCAACATCTATTTTAGCATTAGAGTATTACTGTAATAAAACATACATATGAACTTATTTGACCAATTTTAGTTCTCAATCATTTGATTTCACTAGTGTTAATAAAAACGAAGGTTTAGTAATGAGAAGTCAATAGCGGACACGACAAAACTTGCAAAAGGAGCAACATAGAATAGCAAAATATCATTTCACAAAGATTCAAAATACTGAATATGTCCAACTAAAAAACTTAACAAAACTTTCAAGGATAAAAGTAAAATGATTCAGACTCAATACAGCTCTTCACGGAAAAGTAGACTACAGTCCTGAAACTTCAATAGGTGGCTGGCAAAAATGCACTTCCGGGCTGACGGTTAGCCAAAGGTCCATGACATGAAAGGAACTACAAAACAAACCGAGACATTGTCAAAATCAATAACAAAAGACTGTTACAATAAACCCAAGCTATAACAATCTGATGCATAAAATGAGATACCTTAGCATTAACACCATCAGGAACAACACGCTTCTCTTGCCTCAACTTCGTAAAGTCTGCTCTGTTAAACTTAGTGAAACCCCTGAAACAAAAGTCACAAACTTGATGAGTTTAGCAACAAAACTTGATCCTCAAGGATCATCAATCTCTACATACCATTTCCTGCTGACGATAATCTTTTGACGACCAGGGAACTTAAACTTAGCCCTCCTCAGAGCCTCCTGAGCATGGTGACCATGACCATCCTTACACCTCACAGACAAAAGCACTTGCCCAATCGCAACCCTAGCACAAGTACCCAACGCCTTTCCAAAAGCACCTCTCATACCAGTCTGAAGCCTATCAGCTCCAGCACACGAAAGCATCTTGTTGATCCTCAGAACATGGAAAGGGTGAACCCTAATCCTCAGATGGAAAGCATCTTTTCCCGCGGATTTCACCATGTACTTGTTGCAAGCGATACGCGCAGCTTCGAGAGCTTCGCTGGAGACGTTCTCCTTCTCCCAGGAGACGAGGTGGACGCAGAAAGGGAACTCGTCAACACCTTTCTTCTTCATGCCGACATCGTAGATCCTGATCTTGGGATCGGGCACACCACGACAGTAGCGAGATTTAGGGTATGGCTTGCCCTTGATCTGACGGTAACACCTAGCTGGTCCTACAATAATTTTCAGATTTTAATTAGCTACATTATTTCTCATTTACCAAAAATATCGAGAAAAACATATCTCAAGTCAAGGAATCTACGACAGGACATAACTAATCAACTCGTGTCTTAAGAAAGTTATTAACACTCAATTGCATAATCACACAAAGCCATTTTGTAAGACATTTTTAACGTAAGTGAAAGAACAGGGAAGCTCTTGACATGAATAAACGAGAGAGATGGAGAAACTTACTTCTTCCCATGGCGTCTCTCTCCTTTTCCCTCCTCCACTCACTACCTGACGACAGGACTGCTGCTGCTCGAACAAGCTTAAGCAAATGACTTGGCATTTATACATGTGATTATTGTCTAGGCAACTAAAAGGTTCTCAATTTGGGTTTGGGAGACTTTTTAAGGCCCATATAATATATAAGAGAGACTTACGGCCCATATAACTGCGTCGGGTTAAAGCTTTTCTTTGGTAGGTAAATTTGACACCCCCCTCCCCCACCAAAAAGATATTTTTTGTTTCAACAGTTTAACTAAAATTCAGAATCCGAAAATCAAACCGAGTCTGAACAAAAAAACCCAATCCGTTATCCGATCAGAAATGCAAAAAATATTCAAATGGATTTTGTAGGATATTACAAAACATATTTGAATCCGAAGTGTTATTAACCAAATTTGAATGAATACTCAGACAAATCCAAAATTAATAGTTAATATAAATATTCAATACATAAATAAGTAATACTCAATTAAATGTTTATTTGGTATAACATATAAAATAAGTATTAAAACTTAAATAAATACCTTAAATAACCAATTACTTACGAATAATACTTGCTCGTTGAAATAACAAAGGGCAAATCTACTATTCTATACAGTAATGCATATTTATTTATAAACGATGTTTATGGTAACTCTATTCAATTTTTTTTCCTTATGTTTTGTTTATAAATTTTGTCTTTTACATCAGATATATCAGAACATAACCGATATAACCCGAATCTAAACTATATATGGTTATTTTATAAGTTTATAATGTGCTACAAATTAGAATCGGAAACGATGTGTTATATCTGATCTCGACATATACTTTCAAATTCACTATAATAAGATCTAAGATGTGATACAAATTATAACTGAAATCCAAAATATCCGATCCGAAGAAAAATCATACATGATACATGTTTATGCACTGCAATGACTTCATGCTAGCAAATTAACTTGTTGTCTTTCTACGGATTTTTCACTCTTTAATTAATCATATTAGTTATATATATATATATGTGATACTTGGCCTTACAACTCATGATGATATCGTATGAACAAAAGTAGGCTAAACAAAAGTGATAGGCGACGCGTCTCGGTAGTGAAATGCTTGTAATGTCATTGAAAAGCTCAATGTTTAAAAATAAACAAAACATCTTTCAGATTATACAATGCACAAAATCAGAAACTCTAAACTCTACATACATTGGATGACACGAATCTATCTTAGATTCATTAAGTTTTTTAAAAGAACCATGCACTAAATTTGGACACTCCTTCGTCATGCTTTAACTTGTGAGAAAGCCGACTCAGAAGAACCTTCATGTAGATCTTATGATGCATTACACCACATATAACTCGGTAATTTCATTAGAAAAGTGTTATTCCACTGCAACAAGTGAAAGAAATAGAGATTGATTCAACAAATCATCTCTTCTTTTCACTTATTGCAAGTTACTCTTTCACACCAATTTTTTCCTGATGAAATCACTGAAGTACCTAAATTGTGGTGTAAATCAAGGCTCCATAGACAAATAATTAACCATGTCTCTAGGTTGACGTGAACTGAGCACCAAGGCAAACCGGGTGGCTAAAGCCTCTGCTTCCTGTTCAAACCATTGATTTGTTTTAACAACAAAATGTCAAAATGATAAGAAAAATTTGTATTAAATGTGTTTAAAAAGCTAACCTGTCTTTGTCTTCGCTGATGCAAGATATTAATAGCTGATGCCATTATGTAGCAAGGAAGAAGAAAAGTAGCAGCTCGGAGTAAGAAAAGCTGCAATGATAATATTGTGGTTTTGGAATTGGAACCATCATATCATAATCTGTTATAGACACTTGGTTTCAACTTACAGAAAGTATTGAAGAAGGATCCTCCTCTTCACCATCTGCATAATCTGGTATAGTTAGTGCGTATCGCAATAGAAGAGTCATCATCTGCAAGAAAACAAGGGAGGGATGTTATCAGGTTTACAACTCTCGGTAAGAAAACGGTAGTGTTGAAACTTTGCTAGAAGCTTAATAGGGCTTACAATAAGAGCAGATATGCGGAAAAATGCAGCTAGAGTAGTATCTGGTTCTGTATAATCATCATACTCCAACTCTAGAATCTGACGTTCAGCTTCTGCGATTGCAAGTAGGTTTGGATCGTCTAAATCCAGACCTGAGATTGTCCATCCTCCCCTACAAACAGATACTATTAAGTTAGAACAATTACAAGTCATATATAGAAATGTAGTAGGGTATGGCAGAGTTAAGAAACTGATCATACCCAATGTCAATAGTAGTTTCATCAGACTGGGGTGGAGGTGGTGGAGAGGTATATCCAGCTTGGTATGGCTGGATAAGACAAGTTAAAAGGCTATCAGATTTCAAACTTACATAGAACTTTTACAGTAAATGCATAGACTTCCAACTAATTCTTAAGTATTGGCTTTTTTTTTGAGCAACAAGTATTGTCTAAAAGGTTTAAGAAAAACAGTTATGTACATTTGGTTATCTTTCAAACTGTAACAAAATATAATCTATCAAGGTTCAGTTTCTGGTGATTTTAATTTTTTACCCATGCCTGGATTTGGTCACAACTCATTGGCATTGATTCCATAAAATTTCTAAGATGTTTATGTTCCTAAATTATTATTTTTAAAAAATTATTAAAATTCTTACTAAATGTTTATGTTCTCCAAAATCTTATAACCAGCTCTACATCAGTTCTCTGGCCTCTACTCCTAAAGATTAAAACAGAGTCGTATATACCTGATGACAGATCTCGCATATAGTGTTTCCCTTTTCATTGCACCAACGTTGAACACATTTTCTGTGAGCGTACTGTCCAAAAACATTTGTAATTTTTTTCTTATTAGCATCTTTTTTCTTTTCTTTTTGGGACAATGTGAAAAAAATACCTTTAGGCTTCCATTGCAAGAACATGGACTCTCAAGATTCTTAATAGCAGACTCCTCCTGACAAATACGACACTCCCCCCACCAAACCAGTGGATCCTCCTCTTCCTCTCCCTCTCTCTCGTAGATATCAACTGCATTATCCTCCATGATGCAAGACGGCTCAGGTGTTTCTGACTCAACGGGAGGTGACGGAACCGGCTGCATCAGTCGGTCGACATATACCACCAAGTGTTCACTCATCTCAGATTCTCAGCCAGGAAAAAAAATCAAGAAAAATCACCTGGAAATGTTCAAGAAGAGAAGGGTTTTATAGAGTGAGCAGGGAGCTTTCTTGTCCTTGATTTAAGAGCAGAAATATCGGGAGGAATGTTAGCAGAGACGCAAAGAAGTTGTGGTTTTGCTTTCAAAACAAAAATAAATCTGGGGAAGATAGACAGACAACTTCCAAGATTTTTCCCGTAAATCAAGCAAATGGAAAGCACCTTTTTATAGCGAAAGAAAAGAGGAGAGGAACACAGAAAGAGAGAGAGAGATAACGGCGTCTGAAAAGTTTAACGGCTCCGTTAGGACTAGCCGTTGACCATGGTTTTAATACTTATATCGGCTCCTAGTAGTTATATAATGAGCTAAATAATATTGACAACATAGATTATAGTTTAGGTAGAGGAATTAGAGAATTATATACATACTGATTTACATATACAACTTGTCTCTTTATTCAACGTAGAACCGAGTCAAATAATTAGAAATAAATGCAACATATAACCATTTATTATTTCCATCAGAAGATGAGTTCAAACAAAACTACAAAATTTCATAAGTATCATTCGTCTTTTAGAGTTTAATTTTCTGAGATGTCATTCTAAAATATAATTAGAAATAAGTATCTTATTTACCTTTTCATTTTGTCGAGTCTAGCTTTTCAATTTTTGATAATAAAATTTTAAAATATCTTTCTTGATATAGATGGAGTTTTGTAAAACGATATTTATATTGTGATGGATAAGGTCAAATGCAAGATATAAGTACCACTATGAAGGATGTCAAAAAAAAAGTACCACTATGAAGAGTATGTATAAGATTCATTAAAATAAGTAAACACTTGGTCTTTCTATTTTACCAAGTTAACACTTGGTTTGAAGAACATCATAGAACTCACATCTTTTTTTCTTTTTTGAAAACATATTAACGTCGTTGACAATAAAGGATCATATACATATTTGTCGACTGTTTATATTTTATTGACATAGTTGTTGTATGTTTTGGAAATTATTGACCGTTGAGTTATAAAAGTGCTCAACTACAAGAGAATGATTCAATAAGGAAAGACATGGTCACGTCTACATATTTTTAGCAAATGTAATAGTTTGTCTGACACAGATGATGAATGCAGACAGACGCTCTTGATTCTGGACGTTATATAATATTTTAACTAGATCCATATGAATTTTCGATTTTTTGTTATTTATTTAACTAAATGATGTATTTGTAATATTTGATTTATTATATTTACCAAGTAAATTATTTTTTTAGCGTTTTAAACCATCGATTTATGACGAATATTCGATATTATATAAAAAATTGAACAAATAGACGTAATTAGAGAATTGTGGATGATATATAAAAACAATGGTATTAATGTAAAATATAAAAAAATATTATATTATGACTTAGTATGACATAAAAGATTATAAATTAGTTATACATGTTTAAAGAAAATACAATGATTTTTAAACTTCTATGAAAAATTTAACATATAAAAAATGGCGATAAATTAGTTATTAAATTGTAAATAATTTCATAATTTTATTAATAATAAATTATTTATAAGCTTTGTATTTATTGATTTGTTTTTTATAAAGTTTAGAAAATCAATAAGATGATTGATTGGTTGATACATCCTATGAAGAAAACTATAGGTGGTTTGAATATTGTACATCAATCGTTGCATGATGTAAATTGACTATATAAAACTTGAGCATGACCATTTCAAGCTAAAGTATCCACTAAACAATACCCCTAAATTTTCTAACTTATTTACACTTTAATGCCACTGAGAATTAAATTAAACTACATATTTTAATGTTTGTCTTTTTCAGTTATATTAATGAGTTTTTTTAATCAAATTTAAACTTAATGTCATTAAATGAACCTACATATTTTAATGTTTGTCTTTTTCCAGTTAAATTAATGGTTGATACATCCTATAAAGAAAACGAAAACTATATGTGGTTTGAATATTGTACACCGATCGTTGCATGATGTAAGTTGACTATATAAAACTTGAGCATGACCATTTCAAACTAAAGTATATGTAGGTTATATGAATTTGTTATATTGTAGTTAATATATTTTAAATATTACATATGTCAAGTGATTCACATTTTCGTAAAAATAAAATTTAAGTTCATTATTGGGCCGTACTTGTCCGTAATAAAGCTACGTTAAATATGATGTATTTTTTAGGTTCATTTATTGACATTGAATTTAAATTTGATTAATGAAAACTCTTTAATTTAACTGGAAAAATACAAACATTAAAATAGGTAGGTTTATTTAATGACATTATGTTTAAATTTGATTAATGAAAATTCATTAATTTAATTGAAAAAGACAAGCATTAAAATAAGTAGTTTAATTTAATTTTCAATAGCATGGAAGTGTAAATAAGTTAGAAAACTTATAAGTATTGTTTAGTGGATACTTCTCTTTTAATAATATAGATAATTTATTTATCGTACGGAGAAATGGTAGTGTTTCTATTACGGTAAGAAAAAGATTTCTAATGTAAATTTATTCGGTGAAATATGTTAAAATTTACCTTTATATCAACCAAAATATAAGGTTAAGAAAATCCACCAAAAATATTGGGATACAAAACTTGAATGCTTATAAGTTATAACTCTCTACTCTTGAAGAACATAAACTTATATGCGTTTTAATCATCTAGTTCAAAAATCAGGAGGTCTAAAGAATATAAACGTTTGATCTGATTTACAATTTTAATGTATCCTCGAAAATTGAAAATTAATTTCTCAATTATAAAAGATTCAAGTCTACTAAGCCAAAAAAAGTCTAAGCTAACCTTGACATCTACAGAGTAACAAAATATTTTGCGAAAAAAAATAAATATATTTTGGGAATATAGACTAGTGACTTGGATCAGCAGAATAATACATACATAATTGATATTTATTTTATAGACCAACTCCTAAATAATCCGGTGTCATTGCTATAGAGTATAAGTGGTCTATGAAGATTTATTTGCACTGAGCCCATGTGGTGATTGATCCTAGTTCCAACAACTTCAGCCACATAACTGCTTTATCACAAGAAAAAAAACTTGAAAATGAGTATCACGTAATTATAAGGAACACTATGATCGACACAGCTCCTCAGACGATTCAAATATAGTCAAAGGAATTCTCATATGGATGTCTATTGAAGATGTTCTACTTGACGATTTGGATGGTTAGAGGTTTGATCTCAAACGCAAGCATTTGTAGAACTGGGGTCGAATAGCATATTGATCCATGCAAAGACGATTCTGGTGTGTGAAATTCTCCCAAAGATTTTGCTCTGATCTTTTAAACATGTCTTAAACCATATGTAGTTTTAATTTGCGGATTTGATGGGATAGTACCGATTGGTCCCAAAAGTAAACCATTCCGTCCTGAGGTGGTATGCACCAATCGGTTCATGTAGTTGGCCTATCGGTCTTCGCTTTGCTACATCCCCAATTTTGCTCATTTATCTAATCATCCACAACTCTACTTCAAATATTTTTTTCTTTTAATAATACTAATTAAATAAATTATTAAATTTTTATTTTCATATTTTTAAACAATCATTTTCTTATAAAAATTATTCCTTAATATTACATTTATAATTTAATATACATATATAGTACGAGTTGTTTTGTTTCCATACATATTGACGTATTATGATCTATTAATATACATATACAACGAGTGGTATAATATATATACTACAAAGAAATGCAAAAACATATATGTGAAAATTCTAGCATCTAAAAAAGGAAAACTTAACTTTGTTTGGTTTTGTTTGCTTAGCAATCGAGGCATGTAAGAGGGAGTTACCAGAGATGGCGACATACAATCTGTACAGACGACCAGAGTGCTCGGAGCAGACAATCGGTGAATGTAGACATGTAGTCTTGGAGAAATTTTTAACTATTAAAGATTCATCGCCCTCCAATGAAGAAGAAGATGAAGAGTTCGACTATGAACACGGAACTCATGATCCGGACAATGATTCTGAGGACAAGAACATGAAATCTGATTGGCTTAAGTCTGTTCAGCTCTGGAACCAGCCAGAACCTATTCTTCCCAAAGAGGTAAAATATATAAGATATCCATATTGAAACGCATACTAGCTAACTTATGACAACGCTCTAAATATTTTTATTTTGCGATTTAGGAACGGTTGCAACCAAAGATTATTGAGACCATTGTGGAGATAGATGAAAGTATAGGAAAATATCCAATCGTTAACAGTGGTGAAGAAAGGAAGAGAGAGGCGGAGAAAGACGCAGGAAGAAAGCAAAGAAGGTGTTGGTCGTCGCAGTTGCATAGACGCTTCTTTCAACACCTAGGTGGAGCTCATGGTGAGTTTCAATATTCATATATGATTTTTTTTTTAAATTGATCTTTGGGGTTCATGGTATTCTAGTTAGTATATTGATTTTGGTTCGATTTGTAGTAGCTACGCCAAAACAAATCAGAGAGTTAATGAATATTGGTAGATTAACAAATGATGAAGTCAAAAGCCATTTACAAATCCTACTAAACACATGCAATTATTTTAGTAGGATTTGTAAATGGCTTTTGACTTCATCATTTGTTAATCCACCAACATTCATTAACTCTCTCTGATTTGATCTGAGGAAAGCAGATTAACAGGTTCACTTCAAGCTGCTGGTAATTTCACCAAATGCCGATCTGCAACATATGCAATGTTGCAGGAAGGAAACAGTAAGATAACTTTATTAATATAGCTGAACATCGTTGGTCAATGTCAAGTTTCTTTATCTCTTATGTATTCAGCTTTGGTGCGTTTTGTTATGTACAGAGAAATGTCCTTATAAGCATTGTTCTATTGGATCAACATTCACACCTGATCTACAAGGACATTTTTTGGCGACATCAAATTTCTACTACACGTCCATGGTATAATATAAACCAAAAACTCATATCTGCATGGTTGTTTTTTTATGGAACATTGGTCGACTAATGTTTATGTATGAATCAGTTCTTTGAGTTGGATGAAAAAGATTGGCTAGCTGAAATGATTCCAGCTGGAAAGAGGTACTGTAAAGAAAAATGGTCGGAACTGAAAAAGAGTATTGATATGCTATTTACAAAAAAAAAGAAGAGTATTTGCTTGGGTACTGCTTCTCATCAGCATATATTATCTCAATGCTTCACGATAGTCTTGGTTTTGCTCTTGATGATGGAAGGTAAATATGTTATCACACAAATTCAAGAACGGTCTTAACAATCAATGTTGAATTTTTAGGTTTCGATAAATAAAATAAAACTGTGTTTGTTTTGTCTTTGCAGAATTGAGTTTGCGAGTAAAGCAGGAGAGAAAGACATACCACTAGAATGGGCATTAGGAGCTTTTATCTTGAAAACTTCCTCAGCCACTTTTGACTACGCTGATTTATCAAGAAAAATGCTTGGCTGAAATAGCGTAGCAAAATAAAATAAAAAAATATGATATTGATATGCTATAAAATATCGTGTTTCGAATCAAACACGTTAATTGTGTTATGTATTTTACGTTAAAGTTGTGTTTGGAACTGTTGTCGAATTATTGGAAATGCCAATTATAGTTTCGACATTGTAACTTTTAAAAAGAAACTTTACTTTCTTTGAACGATCCAAAAGTCTATAACAAAACAAAGGATGACACTAACGAAATCTCATAACAAAAGTGTCCGTAATTATTATTATTTTTTTTTTAAGTGTGTCGGTGATTTTTCTTTTTGGTTTTGGATTAAAACTTGAAACCCCCTCTAGATAAGTCAGAAGGTTTAAAAGTAAAAGGAAATAAATACAAACCAAACCTCATCGATCTCGTGTTCCTCTTCTCCGAGTTCGACTTCGCCTCTGTTCGTCTAGGGTTCTTCTTATCGACAATGCAGAAGCTTGACCTAATTAGGGAGAATCTATACCTCGGCGATATTTGTGCCGCTGCTGAAGTTCTCAAGAATGGTAGCTCCGAAATTTCGCACGTTCTTACAGTTTTACACTGCCCTTCCATATCTGTGTTCGAGGAATGGCGCAACGTGAGACTAGACTCAAAAGAAATCAAGGAAGTGTATGTTGGTGATGATGATCATCAAGGCAGAGAGTTTGCGGCAGAGAGTGCGTTGCCATCTGGGAATCTTCTATATTCACTTGAACATACTGGCAAAGATCTCAAGTTTACTAGAATGGCTGTGTTTGCTTACGATCAAGAATGGGAGAATCTGCTTGATTTTTTCGATATTTGCTTGGATTTTATTGATGCTGGCCGCAAAGAGAAAGGTGTTTTAGTTCATTGCTTTGCAGGAGAATCTCGAAGGTAAAAAATCACTTAGTTTTGTTTGTTGTTTTTCTTTACTTCTCTTGACTATAACTATTACGTTTTTGTTTCAGTGCTTCTATGGTCATTGCGTATCTTATGAGGACCGAAAAGCTTTCTTGTCAAGGTATGTACTATGATTTTTAATATCTCTCATTATTCCCGTTAATTGATATGTTGTTTTGTTTTTACAGATGCGTTGGCGTCACTGAAGCAAAGTGCTCACGCTAGACCCAATCTTGGCTTCTTAAAACAGGTGAAGACTAAATTATTTGATATATATTTACAGCTCTGTGACTTGATGTGAATGTTCATAATAATCATCAATGTTTTCACATCTTGCAGTTGGATTTGTTTGAAAGAATGAACTTCAAAGTTGACCGTTCCAGCTCTATTTACAAGCATTTCCGTCTAAAGGCTTTAGGTTTTGATTTATTTCATCTTTAGGTTTTGATATATTTCTTCATAATAAGTGCATTCACGTTTGGTCATGTATCGGATTATATGATGTTTTGTTGTTTTGCTATACCAGGTTATTTATACAGCAAAGATAAGAGATTTGACAAACTAAAGTTAAGGGCTGATCCGAGAATGTCAAATGAGGGTAGTGGTAGTACGTTCCAGTGCAAGAAATGCAGGAATGTTTTGTTGCTTCAGAAGCAAGTCATTGATCACACTCCTGGTGAGGCTGATTTAGAGTTTGATGACATGTTTAAAAACATGATGGGAGAGGTTCACAACAAGAATCCTGGTGATCAGAAAAAATGTACTTCTATATTCGTAGAGCCTCTCAGCTGGATGAATGAAGGTGATACTCTTAATCACACACATTGTAGATCTGTAGTGGTTTCTTGATTAGTCTGATTTTCTCTTGCTATGTCAGCTGTGGAAGATGATCTGCCTGAAGGAAAGTTACTGTGTCCCAAGTGTAAAGCGAGACTTGGAAGCTTTGACTGGTTAGGAAGTTTTTGTAGCTGCGGAAGCAAGATTGTTCCGGCGTTTCAACTTCAGATGAGCCGTGTGGATTGTATCCCTGTGAAAGCTGACGTGAAGAAGAAGAAGAAGAATATGAAGCATGAGAAGAAAATAGTCTAGAATGTTGGAGGAGAAATCGCACTTCAATGCGCTGATGATTTTATTGGAGTTTGTATTAGAACTTTGGGATGATGACTGTAACAAAAATTAAAATAAAGAAGACAGGATGATTGATATAAAATTGTATAGTTCTCGTATGTGTGTTTTAACTTTTTTGCTTAATCAGATCTAACCAATATAAAACCCTTTTAAAATAGTCTAATAACTTTTAGTTGATGGACGGGTTTGGTTTTTATTATATGTACCTGTGTGATTTAAAAATAAAAAGAATTATGATTTTACTATTATTAAAGAAGTTTCAACTATGTTGCAAATGTTAGTATATTATCCATTGTGTATTTGTTAATTTTGTTGGTATAGTATTAGTAGTATTGTAATTTTGTTGGTATAGTATTGTAATTTTGGTATATATGCATAGGTACCTTGGTTTACAAGATCTAAGCAAAGAGGGAGTTCACGTTGGAAGACATGAATCTTGCACGTTCTTCTTCAAGAGCTTCCATGTATTGGCCACATCTCTCCCGTTTCTGGTTGTAATCCATATTGCTTAGCCTCTTGATCATGCTGCTTTAGAACAATTTTAGAGAAAATGATGAATACATTTATATATGGCAATATAATCACTATCTTGAGAAAATAAAAAATATATAAAATCGACCCGTAACGCGACGAATCTTGCGTCTCTACTATTCAAGACCCAGTAAAAACTCAACTTACTGTGTTTATAGCTCTGATGTAGCAACTGGCTATGGAGTTTGAGATTTCTTTTTTTTTTTCTCCTCTCAAGAGAATCATTGCGTATGAGCGTGACCAAATGCATGTGCTTAGGAAGACCTTTAGCCCCTGGAAGTGACCGTGCTTGGTCTATCATCTATTTCATCACCACCTTTATTCCAAACAATCATGTCATCACCACCTTTTGGGATGCTCTGCTGTTTTCTTTGCCATTTGATAATGTTAAAAGTTTAGTTAAAGACTCAGAACAAACCGATCTTCTTCTTTTTTTTGTAAAACAAACTATCGGATCTTCTTCTTAATGTATCACTATATAAACACAACGTTGTATATCCACAATTACAGGATGTCGTTTCTGGTAGCTGACGCTTGCTTAATCGCTGGAGCTACGAACAAAATGTAGTAGCAGCCATTAAGGACCATAATCCTTAATGTCTACTACTGCATTTACTTTACTAAGTTTGTATCTTCACTACCTGCTCATGAAGCAAACCGCTCTGGTTCAAATCATTTGTAGATGTAAGAAAGAAAAGAGGTGGTGGCATTGTTACAGTACTTCTGTTACTCTTATATGTTTTGCTTGTTATATATGTCTACGCATTCTATTTCAGGATTGACACGAGAGAGTCAAAAGGACAAGACTTTTATTTTGGGATTTAAATAAGCCCAAACAGTTTGTTAATAATGAATTAGTCGAATAATGCATTAGTCGAATTATTCATACTAAAACGGCCTATTTAAACAAGCCCAAACCTGAATAGTGAATACTCAGTTTATATTAATAATCGGTTAATAACTGATGGCTTTTAAAAGCCAGCCCATAGTTGGAATGAGTTTTTCTTATATAGTTTCAAATCCTTGTATATTTCATTTGGATAAGTTATTGTTTTCAACGTATGTAACCATTTACTTCAGTGTTGACAAAAAAAACTGCAAATATACATACGATTATACTAAGTGGTAAAAATGTTGGGGGGGGGTATGTTAAATTTACAGAAGCAAGGGATTCCGGCTTTCAGAAATATATATATATATATAAATTTTGACCAAAATTTTCCCAAAATTCATTTAGCTTAGTAGTAAAAATGTTGGGGGTGTGTTAACAACCTGAGTTCTAGAGGTGGGTATGTTAATTTTGTCCATTTTTTACGAACTGCTAAGGATACTAACATATAGTTTGCGTGAACAAGAATGAAATATTAAGATGTTACGAAACTAAATCGTGTATTTTGTAGAAGATTCAAAAGTAGAGATCAAAAAGAGAGAAGGATCAAACATATGATCTCAAGTTGAAGCAAATTTATCGGATAATAAAGTGTTCTCTGAGGTGGTTAGAAAAAAAGTTGTACTTGGACTTAATGTGTATATACTTAACAAGGACTTGGTGTCGGCTCGGCGTTGGGTGGGGTTTTAAAATCTGTCCACTGAGAGAGACGCTGTGTTATGGAACACTACGGTATTCGTCTATATTCAAATGGGGAATATGATGCCACGTTTTAGAAGGATAGGCAAATAGTGGAGACACTGAAGCTTGTGAAAGAGTTTTGGAGAAAATGCTGGAGAGAAAAAATGGCATATCAAGTTGGTCAAAGCTTGAACCAAGACACCCGGCTAATTTTGTGATGATCTCAAAGATATATGGAGATCTGACATAATGATGCTGCTAGGCTATGATAGATACTGGCTTTAAAAGAAAGAAGCAGATGTTACCTAGATTGAGACCGATGATGGGCTATAATCTTGAGGAGAGAAGCATAGTAGAAAAGAGGAATTACAGAGGTTGATAGAGCTTGATGGACTTCAACACAACTGAAGAAGCTTCCGGTTAAGATTGGATTTGGATCCATTATAGGAATAGCCGTGAACACATTTCTGGAATGTAGATTTTGATACGTCTTTAGTTGCTAAAGATCAAACACTAAAACAACATAACACACTCAATATCCAGACAAAAGAAAAGAAGGTTTGCATAGCACACAAGTTTTTTTTTTTTTTTGGACAACACATTGCACAGAAGTTAATATCATAAGCACGTCTTCTCCTCAGAGAGAGATTTCTACTCCCTTCTTCTGCTTTCCCTCCCTAGTCTCACTCTTCTTCTTCTTCTGAATTCCCTCCCTGGTCTTGCTCTTCTTATTCTTCTTCTTCTTCTTCTTCTTCTTCTTCTGATTTCCCTCCGATGTATCACTCTTCTTCTGCTGTCCCTCAGTAATGAAACATAGATTTGGATCTTCTATCTGCTCCCTTGTGAAGCGAGTTAGGTTAACTAAAACAAACAGACAGACGAATCAATGAAAGGTTTTACTTGGTTAAAAAAAAAGAATAAAGAATCAAATTTACGTACTTGGGTGAATGAAGCCAGACATGTGTGGATTTTCTGGAAGTGGATAAACTTTAGTAACTACAAAATTCAAGCCTTCCACAGAACGACCACTAAGTTCCAGAGCCTTGTCTACAGCATCTGGACCTTGGACATAAATGTAAGCTTTGCTGTCAACTCAAAAATAAGTCTCTAGTTAGCAATGGATAAATTAAAAAAAAAAATACTACTAAGAAGAAGACTGCGAGGAAGAAGACACAAACGTTTTGATAGCACCAGAAGCGGTTTCATCTTGGTAAACAAAAGAACCATGTGAAGAGAAATATTTCTCTAGCTCTATCTCGATATCCTCGACAGGAAGGGAAGTGTCATAACCCGTAACCTTCAACCTAATATTGCAGGAGTATCATATTATCAACGTGACAAAAACACGCAGACACAATTCCCAAATAATAAATAAATAATCAGAAAGGAAAGAGTAATTTACGTCTGTTGTGGCCAATAGACTTTGACTTCTTTCATAGGAGCCAAGTCATTCTCAAGGTGATTTTCGTGAAACGGGTATGACTTAATTTGTAAAATCTGTCCTCCCATGTCACTTCCATCAAGCCTCAGCGCCTTTTCTACATCTTCTTCATTAACATAAACGAAGGCATATCTGTAAAACAAAAGAAAACAAGTTAATTATATAGTAAGAAGCTGTTAATTTGAGGGAAAGAGCTGGAGGAAGAAGCCACGAACCTGCAGAGAATCGTCTCTTCATAGTTTCTGGGAACATACACATGTATTATGTTTCCACATGAAGCGAAGTGTTTTCTCAAAGCATCATCGACATCCTCCATACGAAGGGAGGTGTCGTATCCCTCGACGGAAATTCTCCTAATGCTGTTGCAAAGAATATTCATTAATTACCATGACACATGATCTATCTATCTAATTAGAGATACAAATCTCAAAAAGAAACGAACCTGCTTTTTCGAATCTCTGCATCAGTACCCTTCGATTCCAGACCCTAAGTTACAAAAGATCTAATCAGAGAAGAAGAAACTATAATTCAGAAAGCGATAACTCGAAGAAGAATTACTTTGTTCGCGGATTCGTCCATGGCGACTGCTGCGCTAGGTTTTTCGAGAGGCGATAAAGATATTCTTGTTTTCCAGATCTAGGATTTTAGGTGTTTATAGAGAGTCTCGACTTTAAATTGTTATTCTGGTTTTGGGCTGTAACCGTCCTTCTCGTTGGGTCTTAAATTTAGTTTAAGCCTGGATTAGGCCCATTGACTAATAAGCCTCTTCCGAAGCATAAACATTTGGAAAGAAGGGGAGAGTGATCATTGAAGGACTGTTTTGCGCTCAAGTCAGCACTTAGCAGGCTGTCATGTATTGGTGCTCGAGAAATCTTCAAGATATTTCACCTTCTCGACCAGGAGGCGTTGCCTCAAACAATGTTTCCTTGGAGTAGTTTTTTTTTTTTTTCTTTCTTTGGAGTAGTTTCTTGCCATTCACAACCCCTTTTTTTTATGAAAAAGGGTTTTTGCCTTTCACAACTTCACAAGATAAATAATTAATGATGATCCCCTTATTTTGTTATCCCTATTGGCATCTTTTTTCAAAGCTAGCCTAACCAACTAAGCATTTCTTAGAGCAACTCCATCGGTCATAAACCATAAAAGTTTCCAAAAGAAAGAAAAACATATTTTATAGTTACGCAGCCATGTTTTATTTTTTCTAAGCCAATAAAAAACTAATTACCTCTAACATGATGATTTAAAAGAGTTGAACATGAGAACTTTATGTACAGCATATTGCAATATGTTTAATTTATACCCGATTTATATAACCGTATAAAAATATACATGTACGTTCAAAAAATGCAGATAAAATACATTTGTTAATTTTCTTCACAAAATCACACATCAGCTACCACATCATTTAATTTTGCTAATGTACGTGCTACGTAAACTAATTTTACTAACTAGTATGCCACTTGTACAATAACTTTAAAAAGAATAAAAATTAATATCTTGTTTTAGAAAATGTAAACATTTATATTTTTGACATCTTAGAAATTTTATTATTTAGTAATATTAACGAAACTTAATTAAATAATAAAATTTTAATCTTATCATTCGTTATAAGTTTTCTATCCTATCAATTACTCTTGTGTTAATCTTGGTTATGTGTTTATATATAATTTTCTTAGATATGTTGTGTAATCATGCGAATAATTTTGTGCAATGAGATTAATAATTTATGATATGTTAACGTAAATTCTTTAAATGTAAAAGCATAACTAAATTAATCGAGAGTAACACAAATGCAACACTAGTATTGAATTTGAATCATTACAACACAT
Organism: Brassica napus; assembly: GCF_020379485.1. NCBI lineage: Eukaryota > Viridiplantae > Streptophyta > Magnoliopsida > Brassicales > Brassicaceae > Brassica > Brassica napus. The sequence goes on from NC_063442.1 coordinate 41,728,054, forward strand.
ATACAACTCTTATAAAAACGGTATTGTTATAGGAATATAAGGTCGAAACACTTTAATTAATATATCTCTTATATAAGATTAAAAATTATTATTTAATTATTTTTAATTTTAATAGTAATATAAAATTATAAACCTTTACATCTTAAATCATTTTAACGAAAAAAACTATTTTTTATTCTTTAAAATACATTATACATATGGCATTTTCGTTAGCAAAATTAACCAATAGAGAATTCACGTTAGTAAAATTAGCTAATGTGGCAGCCGATCTGGCGACTGGCATATGATTCGCCAGAAAAATAAACAAAATGTATGTCATTTAAATTTTTCGAAAATCTATGTATGTTTTTGCACGGTATAAACTGAATATATCGCAATAAATGATTGTTTCCCTTCTCTCTCCTAATTTCATTATTTTTCTTTTGAAAATTTAAAAGTCAATATTTTTATTTAGTAAAAGCAATTGTCCAATGAAAAAACCATGTGGATGAATGTTTCTCAAAAGTTTGAGAAAATATCTCTCTTATAAACCTTATCAAATTATTTCTCTTGTTTTTATTGATTTTTCAATTTTATATTCTTAAAATACTCTCCGGTTATTCTATGAGATGCTATGGATGAAGCTGCCCTAATTAAAGTTACATACTATAATCTATACTATTATTTGCAAAGTAAATTTTTGGAATCGAGCTCTCACGTTAAAAGTTAGAACGGTTAATATCTATAATATCCTTAATGAATTTTCTATATAATTAATTATATAATCAAAAACGAATTTTTATTAATAATATTAACTTCTTAAAAAATAAGATAATTCTTGTATATTCTGTTGTTATCTTAAAACATATTTTTCAATTATAAAATTTAAAAATAAACTATAAAACAATTATAATAAATTCAGTGGTTAAAGTCAATGTTATCTTTAATAAATTTTAATTAACTATATTATTATTAGCGAAGTAAATTTTTGGAATCGAGCTCTCACGTTAAAAGTTAGAGCGATTAATATCTATAATACTCTTAATGAATTTTATATATAATTAATTATATAATCAAAAACGAATTTTTATTAATAATATTATCTTTTTTAAAAATAATATAATTCTTATATATTGTGTTGTTATCTTAAAACATATTTTTCAATTATAAAATTTAAAAATAAACTATAAAACAATTATAATAAATTCAGTAGTTAAAATCAATGTTATCTTTAATAAATTTTAATTAAATATATATATTTAATTAGATTTTTTCATATATATATATATATATATGTTTGATTTAATTTTTTTGAAAACATAAATAATAAGTTATTATGCTGGTTTTTGAATTAATAAAAAATAAACTAGTAAATATTTGTAAAACGATTAAGTTCGCATATGCGGGCAAGACACCTAGTATATAATATAAACGAATAATTAATTGATATAATATTTCACAGATCTAAAAGCATGTCCGTTGGTAAATTCTAAATAAGTATCTCATTAATTAAAAGAACCAATTGAAAATATATTTTATATATTTATATGTTACATTAAATAATATGTTTGTTCTTCTAATAGAAATTTTTATTCTAATGTATTAATATCCTTTCAATAAAAGAAACATTTTTCTTAAAGACCCACAAATTTGTGGTCCTCATACCAATATTTCCACCTATCCCCAGAGGCCCGGCACTGCTTGACACATTGATGTCCGCACTGCTTAAAAGTCAGAAGACAATCCACTTTCAGTTCAGTGATCAGTTTCTTTTCATTTTTTGAGAGAAACTGAAAAAAAAAAGATCTTACAAAGCTTATCTTCTCCATTCTCCACTAAGTCTTTGACATTCCTACTTACGCCTGCACATTTTAATACCAAAACACTGTAAGACTATACCAAACGCAATAGGAAAGTCAGAGACAATCAAATGAAGAACCAAAGCTTAAGTAATACCCTCAAAAGTTTTACTCTCATTTGAGGACTATGGTTCATTACTGCTCGTAACCGGCTAACTCTTACGAAACAACATACACAAATGTTCATATGCATATCTGGTCTCGACTTTTACTCACATCTGAGGACTGCAGCTCTCAACTGCCTTTCAATGTTGTAGGTTCTTTACTGATAAGGTCATGGACAATGCTTAGCTCGAGCCTTGCTCGTCCCAGATCACCTAGGCATCAAATTCAAAGATCTGTTTTTTATCAAAACTTTCTAACTGACGAGCTCTGTTTTTCCTTTTCTCAAAGAAAAGCTCTGTTTTTTATCTAGAAATTTCTAACTGACAAATAGCATGACTCACATTTCTTGTAAAAAAGAATGTTGTCATAGCTATTGCAACATCAGTTCCTACTTTCCAGCTTGAGGGCAAGCTGAATTTGTGGAAGGGGTAATGATAGGTCAAAGTGATGCAAAGACTCTGACCTGCTAAGAGGATTTTCGGTTATAGATACATATAAATAGAAGGGCCGTATAATCTTCTTCCTTTATGCAATTATAAAGCATCTGAGAGAATGACAGGACGATATCTCGTGAGAGGTAGCTAATCTTCTTGTAGTCTGTGAATCACAGTTATTGGAGCTTGGATCTTATCGTTCTCGTGTTTCCATACTTTGAAAATAAACATATAGAATAACCAGGTTCTTGACGTTGGTAATACGGCAAGAAGTGGCTTCAACCATCATTTTCTCATCTTCGAAGCTTCAAACTCTTCATTGTTGACACAAACAATTAATCGAGCTTATTGTTAGAACATGCTTTGTACGTTAAAAATTCAAAATTAAGATTCAGTGAATAACTTAGTAACTGTCTGAAACCAGACCCTGCTATATTAAAACATATCTCATGTGTTTAGTGATACTCTGATTAGTTTCATAATCTTCATTACAAGTGTTGGCGTTGGCCATAAGACGCTCAGTTCAAAACAATGAAGAAAAAAAACATGAAACCTCTTATCAGTATTCCAACCACGAGTTTCCAGAGGGGAAAAAGGAACTTAGAGCTCCGATTGTTTAATCTCATATGGGCAGAGAGTTAAAAGCAGAGCGAAATGATCGCTAGGAAACACTGGAAGCTCTAACTTCTTGATCGCCCCTCACCCTCTTCCCTTACACATAGGATAAACCAGGAATCGCCTCTTTCCCAACCATCTCGATTCTCCAAGCTTGTAAACTAACAGAAAAACCAGTCTAACCATACGGGTCAGTTACAACAATCACAGGAATTTGACAAATCTACAAGCAAAGAACCACAATCTTTACCAGCATGCAGAATTAGCCACGGTGATTGAGTCGCATCTACTGAGAGAAAACAAGTATACTCTTTCCACCAGTTCGATTTCCAAGAAAATCTCATCTATCTCAGGGAAGAACACACAAAAATCGCGCTTCCAAATCTCGCAGATGGAACTCACCTAATGTCATATGAGATGAGAAGAGTGAAGTTAAATAAGGTGACCGATACTCAACTAAAGATCTTCACAGAACCAAACAATGTAGCTCAAGATCTTCACGCAAGAGAAAAGTGCTCTCGAACCAGAAGCTATTCCACAATATTAAGAGTTTCAAACAAAGTAAAGAACAACCATTAACGAGCAAGGACAGACACACAAAAAAAAAACATTTAAGGAGTTTTAAAAATCCGACCTTTCGTTGATCTTCTTCTCCGAACCACCATCAACCTCGATGGCGTCGTCAAACATGGCATTGCGCTTGCTAACCGCCGCGGAGGAAGGAAAACCCACCCGGGAGAGCAATCCGATTGTTCATGTTTTTGCTTTCGAGACCCGAATCGGTCAAATCAGGGGAGGAGAAGACGACGGCGATCGCGTCCTCACACTGAGTTCTTGTAGGTGTTCAGAAAGGTGCAGCCTTCGCACGCCCATTTATATTCATGGTTCGAGGAGATTGAGAGGGACCAAGGGATGGAGACAAGCAGATCATGTAATTGAGCTTCTTAGACGGATAATTGAGGGATGAACATTTGGTGCGTGACCTAGAGGAGGAGGAAGACGATGACGACATCGCGAGACCGTGTTGTCTGGTTTCCATTTAACGTCTACTTATTCGAAGGTGAACCGTAATCAAACCGGATTATACAAAATTTAGGAAGACATATATTATACAAAATTTTCATGAAATACAAATGTTTACATGGTGATGCTGCGCCGAGTGAATAAACTAAAAAGAATTATAAATTTTAATCAATAGATATTGAATAGGTAAAAACAATAGTGAAATATTATACATGGTTTAGCTTTAGGAGTTCAGTCCGGTAAAACCAAACCGAAATAAAAAAATGTTTTGAATTTGGTATGGATGAATGTTATTTTCTAAAAACGCGCTCTATGGATATGGTTTGGTATATAAACCGATTATACTGATCAAAGCGAATAAAATGAAAATATTGTTGTATAATTATATGTAAATTCTATAATATAATTAGTAACATATACATAATTTATTTATTGATATGATCTTCATACTTAAAATTTTTATTTTACTAATTTAATATTTTGTTTTAAGTCAAAAGATATATTTAATCTTTATCAAATTAAAAAAACATAATTTTATTTTTTTCGCTGACATATATGTATACTAATATTTATTTAATAATATTATAGATTGCTAATTTTTCTATTCTATAGAAAATATTATTGTTATCAGCTTAATATGTTTACTAATTATTTTAAATTGTAAAAGAAAAATAGTCTATTTAATAACCAAAGTATCTTCATGTTTTATTAAAGCTAATATCTAGTTATATAAAAGTAAAATTTACAAAAGTATAAAAGATAAATATTTTTTTGAAACAAACTGTTATTAAAGGCAAAAAATGTAATAAACGATTATATTTATGGTATTTTGGTATAAAATCAAATAAATCGGGAATGACTGTATATAAACTGAATCAAACCAAAATAGATATAGTCTTAATATGATAGATATTTTTTATAAATTGAAATACTGAAAAACCGAAGAAACCAAACCGACATCCAAATTAAACACCTCTATATAGATTAGCAGAAGTAACATTTGATATTTTTTAAGATTTAAAGAATATACAGCACAAGAAAACCATTTCAATGCTCTCTCCACCAGCAACCAAATACTGCTTCCAAAGTTTTATGACTTTCATCCTAATCTTCCACAAAGACTTCTTTGGCTTCAATTCAAAGATGAAATTTATGCCACTCATTTTCTTTGCTAGTTTTGAAACGTTTAGGTTGCAATACCGTAGATATTAGGATAGTATGATATATATATACACAACTAATAAAGTTTTGACCCGAGAAATTTGAAAAAAATGAATATCCCATTGCCACAAAGGAATGTTCCAAATCCCTAATTTTTCGTACATTTTCATACAATTATAGAAAGTATTATATGCAAAGAGCCAAAATAAAAGAAGTCCATATTAAAAATGATATTTGACTTTAACCTTAACCGAAAAGAATTATATAAATTTCCGTATTTAATGTCTATCACTATTTATGTTAACTTCGTAATAAAAAAATCCTGTTGCAAAAGTTAAAGGATTGAAAGAAATTTAATATGTCATTCCTTTTTGAATGTATTTTACAATCATTCGAGATTGCGTTAAATTTTTTTATATATGATCTTTTGATTTACAATATAATCGAGTCTCTATTGATCAATCCCAAAGTAAATGTCACGTATCCCATAAAATACAAAACAAATTAATCAAAATTAATGTAACATACCAAAGTTTATAGAAGAACATAATTATGAATCGTGTCCCTAAAAAATGTCATGTATCATTTATGAATCGTAAAGAATATGATATTTGACTTTAAACTTAACCGGAAAGAATTATATAAATTTCCAAATTAATGTCTGTCAGCATTTATGTTAATTTTGTAATAAAAAAAAGTCTTGCTGCAAAAGTTAAGGGATTGCAAGCAATTTAATATGGAATTCGTTTTTAATGTATTTTGCAATCACTCGAGAACATGATTAATAACAATATATTATAAAATAGGGATTTTTGACTTAGCCTTCGAAATTTGTTATATAGCCATGATATAATAGCTAAGACAAATAAACTTAATGTATGCTAACTTATATAAAATAATATAACATACACATCAAAGAATCCACTAATATTATACTACGGATTTGTAAAATAATGCAGTATATACATCAAAAAATATACTAATATTATGCCACACCATATTTGGGAAAGACAACATTTCGTAGTTATCAAGGATATTGTTAATAACCATCAGCGTACACCATAATTTTAGTAATGTAATCACGATTCATATAAGTATTTACAACTATCAATCGGTTTTTAGTAATGCAATAAAAAATCATATTGTATATTACATGAAAGGATCAAAATCTAACACTACTAAAAGTCGAATATGAAGAGTAAAGAGGGTGTCCACGTCGACCATTAAAATCAACCAATGAGGTTGCTTAGTTTTTCCACGTCAAACCGAATTGGACCGGTCTTGGGCTGTACTTTTTTTTAATCGTGAAAAACGAAGAAACATGTTGATCAAAAGCCCTGGTCCGATAAAGTCGGATAATGTCGTGAATCTTTGACGTCTCTCTTCTCTTCGCTCTTTGAAAACCCTAAATGAATCTCTTCGACAACTCCTCCCTTCGCCGTTTCAATCGACACCATATTCATTAGTGAGCAATGAATCCTCTGAGTTTCACATTAATGGATTCCTTTCGCCTTATCCTCTCTACCTCTCTTTATAAGTCTCTTCTTTTCACAGAATTGTTACAGAAAAAAAAAACACTCAAACGATGAATTCTAGCAGAAAATTCCAAAACGATCTTACCGCGAATAAACCAAACGGAAAAGACGTTGTCTCCGGCGATCCTAAGTCGAAGAAACCAAACGGCAAATCCGTTGACTCCTCCGCCGAGCTGCTATGTTCAATGATAAAAAAAGGAAGAGGTCGTCTCAACTGGAGATCTTCCCACGCTCATCTCAGACTCCAACGAGCAGGTAACTCATGATTTCACTATACTTTATTACTCAGATCAAAATAGAAACAACTAATGGTAGTCACCTCCGCTACTGACTGCTGAAAAAAGATCAAAGCTTTATTTTATTTTTTTCTCTTTTCTTCTTTGTATGACTGCGAAAGATTTTTCATTCTGTGTATTAACTGATAGTTCAACTGATTGCTTTATAACTACGATGTTATCTTATATTTTCTTCTCTTCGTTTTTGTTCTCTGTTTCTTTTTGTGTGAATCTAATTGATAAAAATGTTCCTCTTGGACATGTAAATTGGTTTCTGACTGGTGCTTGAAGCCTTGAAGATATACCTCTGTATATTGACTTCTCTCTATGAAAAATTACTCTTCTAAAAGGATGAGAGCAGGTAACTAAATTTTTTAGCTTTTGAATATTTTTAGTTGTTGAATCTTTTACTGGTTTCTGCTTTGTAGCTCTCAAGCTGTTTTGATGGTCGTTACATGTTTTTGGATCTTGCAGTTTTCTATTTTCAGAAAATGATCATACCGTCGGAAGCTCGATGGAGAGTTGGAAGATGCAGAGCAAAAGGTCCCGGAAATTAGGAAGACAGATAACAACGTGTGTGAGTTGTCTATGATACAAGAACCGGCAACTAATGGGGTAAAGAGAATGATGGAAACCATGGAGATTCTAATGACGCTGGAAAGAAGCTATGAGTTGATAACATCAATGCCGACAGTGATTTTCCTGAGGCAGAGTATCCTGGTGATGATATTCCTGGAGCTGGAGCTGGAGCTGGAGCTGGAGCTGTTACAACAAAGCTCTCTCAAGGTGTGACCAGGGAAGCCCCAGAAACAAGCATTGGGATGGTAGAAGGAACTACAACCGCCACAGCTGTCTTACCTCCTGAACCTGTTCCAAGTGGATTCACTGCTGAGAGGTCACCGCTGCAGGAAGACACGTTGCTGCTGTTTTTTTCTCCTTTTTCTTTCCTTTCTCACTGTGAAATATTGATTTAAATGTTTACAAATTGAACTCCCTCCAGAATAAAATTAGACTCATGTACGTGATCGATGTACAGTCCCAGACTGTTGAAGCATTATTCAGCCAAGGAACAAGAATCGCGTGTTAGATTTATCAGCATCCGGCTAATGGATCCCCAATCCTGTACTCTCGCGCTGCAAGCTTATTTAGAAGTGAGATCACTACTTTGATGTCACCAAATGAAGAAGAAAATATAACTTACAAAAATCTTTCTTTTGCTAGCTATGTTACAATTTTAATTTTGATACTAAAATCAAGAAAACTAATATGGAGTAGAGAGCATCAATGGTTGCTCAGTTTGCTGCAGAAACCATCTTAAGAAGGGTCCATGTCGGCACATAAATATGATGACACGCTATCAATTGAACTTATCTTTGCTCCATTAGAAGCTGAGCTTAAGCTTGCACGATGAGAGGTATTTATTCGTCTGCATAAGTTTAATTGTTTGCATAGGACATATAAAATTTATCACGACACTGATACTGCTTTGTTTATGCGTATATTGGGAAACTTCAAAAAACAATCGGTCTTTGGATCATCTCACTAACTCAAAATAAAATTGTGAAAGAAAAAATGAAAAGTGGGAATTTGATTGAAGTAAAATATCGTCCAAAGTTGTATGCCGACTTTCTTTATATTTCTGGTTCGATTGTAATATATTGTAGAAATTAGGTATATTATTTATTCAAAAAAATATTTTTATTATATAAAATTAACCATGTGAATATGATACAATAAAAAAAACATATTTCAGTATATACTTCTTAATTTTTATTTTCTTCATATTTCTTCATATTGATATTATTCTTTATTTTATGATGATTAATTATTTTCTGAGAAAGACAAAATAACAAAAATTATATTTTAAATAGAAATATAAATGATAAAATCAAAACTAAAGTATAAAGAAAAAAAATCATTTATAAAAAATTAAAATATCATTTTTAAAATAATAATGTTTATATACAATTAGTGTTCTTTTTCGTAACTGGATGATGCCACATGACCTAAAATCTCGAAAACCACATTAAAGTAAATTTTTTCTTCAAATTTATTGGATATGCAATACCGTGTGATTTAGACGGCAAAACAGGCCATCATTTTGATTGGTTTCCCTCTCATTTTGAAGAAGTAATTCAGATGGCGAAACATGCAACCACATGCAATCTTTATAATCTTCTCAGACTATGGTTAATTAATTTATTCACTTTTCTTACAATAATTTCAGGACCAGTAATGTAGAAAGTGAAATAAATTATATCTTCATATTACTGCACAAGTGACCTATCATTGTTTACATGTGCTGTGCATATATGATCTGAATATGATCTGAATAGTAGAAAGTGAAATAAATTATATCTTCATTTTACCGCACAATTGACCTATCTTCCTCTGAGTTTCTTTATACGCCGCTTACCGTGTTCAACTACGGCTTTTGTTCTGTCACAAGGAGTCCTATGTCGTTAAGGTTTTTGATTCTTGAATATTCTCTTCACCAAGTTTATATAGTGAGCTGATTCATTCTTCATTTTCTCTGTAACATCAGATGCAGTTAATGATTATTTTTTTAAGGCAGAGCATCCGTCTACTTTCTACCTCACGTATTATAATTTGAAAATTTTCTCTGGCGAGATGGATCGTTACGAGCTAATGGTGAAGTTCCAAAGTGATCTGAAAATTATAAGTGATTGCCTTGATGCTTGGTCCTCATTTTGTTATTTTCTCTAGCAGGAAATATATGTTGAGAAACTTCATCAAAGGGACTATTCTAATCTCAAACTTGAAGTACATTAATTTATTTCCATTTTTACACTTAGGAATATAATTTGCTACTTGAATATAATTTGCTACTTGATATCATCGGTGTTAGCTATTTTAGATGAGAATCTACACCTCTCATTAAACCCCTTTTATGCATAAGTCATCAACTATACGTCGAATAAGGCTTACAAGAAGAGCATGCAACACTTTTCCTTTTTGGTTTCTCATCTAAAACTCTTAACTTCACTTTAATACTTTTTTGGTTTCTCATCTAATACCATCATTTTACTGGCATGCTCCCTCCAGAGTTGCAGGCGTAAGTGTATGGTTCACATGCTTCTTTTGATGAGACTGAAAGGTTTGTGGAAATTACTAAAAAAATTACTTCCCTGATCAGATCATTGTCACGTGAATGATTATAGGTTCATACAAGTGTATGCAGTCTTAAATATCAAGTTTTGGTAATGGTTTGTCTAAAAATATTGTTCTTTAGTTTGGTTTGGCTTGGACAATGATACTACTTTTACATTTGGATCAATTTTTTATACAATTTTATTTCTATTATAAAACTTTTCAATCTCATAAGAACCCAAAGATTCTAAAATCAAAACAAGGTTTAAATCAGTTGTAAATCTTACACATTTTTATACAGAACACAAACTTAACACAATGTATTTAAATCATAACCAGTTTTGTTAGTTTTTACTCATCTTACTTCTCATTCTATATATGATTTTAATTTGGTTAGATACAAGATAGTGAATAAATACAAACAAATTTTAGAATTTCTACCAATTTAATAGTTTAAAGTCGATTGTAATATATATATACATGGTCTATGTTCATAAATGTAATTTTTTTTAAGTTAACAAAAAATTATACGAATACCCCGGGCGTAGCCCGGGAAAACCCCTAGTAATAAATAATGGCATTACATATAACTAGTCTAGGTAAAAAAAAGGTTATTTAATAAAGGTTATGGGAATGATTCTCATGATAATACATAAATATGATAACACATAAATAATGATATTTTGGTTAATCACACATAAAAATAAAGTTAATCGTTAATAGTGCTCTTCAGATAATATAGAATGGTTGATCAAAAAACAGTGTCACTCGCCGTGGAAAAAATGAAAAATCATTAGAAAGATAACAAAACGAAAGTTACGAGAATCATAATACTGATGCAGAAGCCTCTTATAGCTTGAAGATAGCTTGAAAAAGAAGTCATCATAATCATACCAAACTTTGGATATCTATTAGGATTATGAAATATTGATTGTGTTAATTCTATTAAAATTAGGAGTTATCTATTCTTATATAAATTGATGCATATTGTGATACATAATTGTGATCTGATATTGTGATTTGTGAGTTTGAATAATTGAAAAAGAGAATGATTTTTTATTAGTTCCGATTGTGTGATTTTATAGAGTTGGCATCTGTGTTAAAGTTTTTACCATGTACTGGACCATGTGGATATGCATCAAAATCTAGTTAGTACTCTTTAAATTAGCACAAATAACATGTAAAAGCTGACTTATGTCTTTCGCATTTTGTCTACAATAGTTCATTATTTCAGTTTATTTTTCTTATGTAATTATAATAGAAAAAATCGAATATTTAAAAGAAGAAAAAAGCTTAGTATTTACAGAGAAAACCATTCATCTAAATTAAATATCTGTTTTATTTTAAATGGGTAGATTCCTAAAGAACTAATGCTGCTTGTGGTCCCGTCACGTGGCGCCCCACCTATGTCCACAACATGGACCACTTGTTCACTAAACTATTTTATCTTATGAACTAAAGTACAAGAAGAACAAGACAGTACTTTTGAATAATAATAAAATAATATGGACGCGTAAGACTTGTCGATTTTTGTGCCCACTAGACATTTTTTTATGAAATAATTACACCAAAAGTATATTATTTTTTGATTTTGTCTTAAATAAGTATATTATTTTTTTATTTTCATAATTATTAATATTTATATATAAATAAATAAATAAACATATGATATCGTTCAAATTATAAACATCTATTTTAAAAATATAGTAACTACTAATAATAGATAATTCAGTAATCTTTTTCTTTTGCATTAAATAGAAAATAAGAAGAAGATTTTTTTTGTCAACTAAAATAAGAAGAAGATAATCCTACAGTTAGAGTAAGAAATATTAAATATTTAATAGAAAAATAAATATTCTTTTATTCTATTGTCTTTGTATTATTCAAGTTATATTATAGTACTATTTGTAATTTGTATGTATTTAGATAATTTATATAAATAAAATAGTTTTAAAAAATATTAAATAACGAAGGTAAGATGTGAGATTTACCAGATTTGCGTCACCAGACATTTTATCAAAATATCTACTAAGTTATAATATAAAAGCACAGACGTTTTTGGTAAGGCCGTAAAACGAGGGAAATTACTGTTATTTCCTCTTTTTTAAGCAAAGTCGATGTTGGCCTAATTTTAAATGTAGGATAAATAAAAGAGACGTATTGGGAAGTAGATATTGAGAGGGGCGTGAAATCCGGGGAGAGTTAATGCTTTGAACCGGTCACCTAATCTTTTTTTTATATAAAAAAAACTCCACCTCACGTTATTTACTTCCTCTTTTTATTTTCATTTTATTTATATTTTTAAATAAATAAGCATATGCTATTGTTTACAATTATAAACATAGTTTAAAAATATAGTAACTACTAAGTACTAATAATAGATAATTGAGTAATCTTTTTTGTTCTGCATTAAATAGAAAAATAATATTGTTTTTTGTCAACTAAAAAAAAGAAGATAATCCTACGCTTAGAATAAATATTAAATATTTAATAGAAAGGTTTATATTTCTTTTATTTTATTGTCTTTGTATTATTCAAGTTATATTATATTATTCTGTGTAATTTGTATAAATAAAATAGTTGTTAAAAAATAGTATTAAATACGAGATCTGAGATTTACGAGATCTGCGCCACCAGACATTTTTATCAAAATATCTGCTAATAAGTAATAAATATAAAAGGCCAGACGTCTTTGGCAAGGCCGTAGAATCCGGGAATTTACTGTTATCTCCTCATTTAAGCAAAGTCGATGTTGACGTAATTTTAAATGTATAATACTATAATAAATAAATAAAAAGATAACGTTTTGGGAAAGAAGATATTGAGAGGCGCGTGAAAGCCGGAGAGAGTTAATACATTGAACCGCTCACCTAATCTTTTATATAAAAGAACATCCACCCCTCGTTCTCCACTGCTTCTTTTTATTTTCATTCAATACTTTTGTTCAAACTTCTTTTTATTCTTCCTTCTTTGTGGTTTGGTCCGAAGGACTCATTCACAATCATCCGGTAGTTCTCTCCGCCTCCTTAGCCGATGGTTCTCCTCTGCTGCCGCAGCCGATGGTTCTCCTCTGCGCTGCCGCAGCCGATGGTTCTCCTCTGCGCTGCCGCAGCCGATGGTTCTCCTCTGCGCTGCCGCAGCCGATGGTTCTCCTCTGCGCTGCCGCAGCCGGTTGTTTCCTGCACTGCGGCCACCGGATCCAGATGTCCTAATCCGCCACCGGATCCATATGTCCTAATCCGCCACCGGATCCATATGTCCTAATCCGCCACCGGATCCATACGTCCTAATCCGCCACCGTAGCATTTTGTTATTTTCCGCCGTCGTTGCTTAATATATGTTACGACAATTCACGAAGATTGTCGATCCAGAGATCAACTACTCGAAGGCCTTTCAAATCATGCAGGCCAGAGATTGGACCCATTTAACGCAAAGGCCTCCAGAGGCGTCAGCAAGTCCAATTCACATTGGAGATCTGGTAGATTTATTGGGCCATTTCAAATCTCATTCAAGGCCTGATACACATCCAAATGAAAAGGTCTTTCAGTACACCAAAATCATAACCTAATTGCTCAAGTCAATTTCTCTCTCAGCGTAGAGGCGGAGCAATCTGCTTTCCGAGATGGCTCGTTCCCAGCTTAGTCGATCTCAGAGAAGAAGGGCTCAGAAAAAACGGGCACAGAAAAGACGCGCTCCCAGGTTTATTTTCCTATCCCTTGATTTGAATCTATATACTGAACTTTTCCATACTTATTTTGATTGATTGTTGCCATTGTGATTTGTATCAATTTTATTCTTGTTTCTTTCCCTATATTAGGATTAAATCATGGAGGAAGAAAAGGCCCAGGTTGCTCTGTTCTATCATTATTCAGATCCGAGCAATATGCTGGGCTATCGCTTTCATTAGACATTACGAATTTAAGCTGAAGCTTCTTGGACAAATGCCTTTGGAGGAGCACTTGTCCATCCAGGCCTTGATAAACCACACGCCGAAGAGATACCTAAAAGCCGATGGTACTTTCACAGAAGACTTATCTGTGTTAGCTCGAGTGCTACAAGTTAATGGGACTCTTCTTGACCGTGACTGTCCACTCACTGAAAGACTTGATCAGGCTCCTATCGATGATTCTGTAAGTGTATTCATTAGAGTTCTTTCTTTCTTTCATTTTTTTCTGTCATCATCAGCTGTTTTCCTTTTTTTTTTGCAGAATCTGCAGAAGTTCATTCCTACTAAAGTTCGTGTTCATTCGATTTATCCAAAACGAAACAGCAATTTTAGTCAAAGGAGATCTGATGCCATGAATGCCCAGCTTGTCAAACATGTGAGGGGTGGTTGTGTTGCTGCTCGTATCGTAGTCTATCCATCTTACCTTAAATTAGAAGGAAAGGTAAAATCTTCTTATATCTATATATATATGAATATATGTTCATGTCCACTGTACTTATCAATCATACTTTGAACAGGATATCTACTATCCCACGAAGTATGAATTGGATTGTCTCGAGCCTGGTGGACACGTTGTTCTCTTAACTCATTACGCTTATGATGCTAATCGACGTCTCTACTACCAGTTTCAAGAGACTGCCGGTGTAGAAGTCTGTGATGAGGGGTATGCATACGTTTATGCTGATTTAGTTACCCATTTTCTTGAGATCGATGCGTGATATCTGTTGCTTTTTGAATTTCTATTCTACTTGCACTAGAATGTTTCAGGTCTGTGATTTTTGAATGTTGGATTGAGACCAGGAAAAAGCCTTAAACTAGAAGGTTCTATAATTAAAGGACTTATTAAAAAAGTATCTATCTAATTTATTAATTATAGTATAAAATTATTGTCAACACCCAAATGTTGATTATAGTATAAAATTATTGTAATTGTAGTAAATTCTGCTCCGATTCGAGCATACTCGTCCTCTTCCGGGTCCTATTCAAACTACATAAGATTTGTTTTGACAATATCGTTCCCAATGTTGATTATAGTATAAAATAATAATAATTATAGTAAGTTGATTCTCGGATTGGAGCATACTACGCGTCCTCTCCCGGGCCCTATTGTTTATCATGATAAGACATTTTTGTTGTTATGCGACTGGAAAATATAAATAAGACATGATAAGACAGCTTCCGGCTGTACATCTTTAATATAATATATGCTCGGCAAAAAGTTCGTCCATGCTAGTGAGAAGATTCGTTCTCGTTGACTCTGCCGCCACGTTCATACTAGATGTAATATCAGCCAAAGTGCAGCCGAAAAATGCACAATAATATCAGCCAAAGTGCAGCCGAAAATTGTTCCATATTTTCTACTTTAATGAAATAAAAAAATATAGAAGTAAAAAAGTGTGAAAGACGGAAAGAATATATATAAGCACAAGATGTTAAAAACCCAAATTAAAAATGGCATTTTTTCCTCAGTAAATATATAGTACTCCCTCCGTTTTTTAATATAAGTCATTTTAGAGAAAAAATTTTGTTCTAAATTATATGTCGTTTTCGGTTTTCTAAGTAAAATTTATTAATAGTTAATGTTGTATGACCAATGAAAATATATCTTCTATTTTTCTATTGGTTGAATTATGGTTAGGTAAATAATTAATGATAGTTTTGTTTAAAAAATATAAAAAATTAATGGTTTTCTTAATCTACGTACATAGCTGTAAAACGACTTATATAAAAAACGGAGGGAGTATTTGTTTCGGGCAACCGTGCAAACTCTATACACTGAATTCATCAAAATGAACCAAAACACAAGAGAAGAATAGAGACAAATTAATTTTTCTTGACGTAATGATTTGTAGTAGCTAGCCAAAACCTTCTCAGGAATGCGTTAGATAACGTTAACGGCAACTCGAGTTGAATAGTATGTGGGGTCATATCCCCTAATTTCGTGGGATATTAATTCAAAAGAATAATGATACACTTGTCTTGGACCCGACACCACATGTTGCTTGTTTTCTGGTTAAAGGGTTTAATATATATATTCCTAAGTCCTAACTCGAAGAGATAAGATCAAAATTAATGGCATAACATGTTTAACAATTTACACTAATCGTGGACAGATCCAAGAACAATTAGTAATGAGTTAATTTGAGCGTCATGATTCTTTCTTACAAAGCGTTCATTAGCGAATTATTAAGTTTTCGCACATGTACTACATTAGCTGCTGTTTGGACTTGGTCACATGATCACATGTTGTAACGTGTGTTTAGTGTTATTTCTTCCCAAATTTCCAAATTAGTCAAGCATTTTAATGGATATTTTAGTTAAAAAAAACAGTTTAATGGATATTCTCTCCCGGAAATAACTTTTTAATGTTTTTTCTCTCCACCTAGATCAATCTTCCGGCTTGGCTTTAGACTAAAGTGATGGTTGGTCCCCAACCCTTGGACACATGAAACATTAGGGAAATCGAAACTCCGCTGCCTCGTTTGAAACATATACATATACTAAAGTCCGGCAAATTTGAAGTCGTTCTATGTTGAAGACTTTTCACTCCTATCCAAAAATTATCACTGAAACAAATATCTTGCCATTAATCATCAATGGGATGTGTAAACAAAAAATGATA
Organism: Brassica napus; assembly: GCF_020379485.1. NCBI lineage: Eukaryota > Viridiplantae > Streptophyta > Magnoliopsida > Brassicales > Brassicaceae > Brassica > Brassica napus. The sequence continues at coordinate 41,744,720 of NC_063442.1, forward strand.
TTTGTCACAGGATTTTTTTTAATTTTACATCTGATATTTTCACAGGATTAACACGGATTGTTTTCCTTAATAATATTAAAGAGAGACATGGTAAAACTATTCATAAGCCTTTAGCGAACAATAGTAGAAAATAAAGATGTACTCTAAAATGTTCCCTTTAGTGCCAATTTAAATCATTTTATATTCGGTTTTATCAAACAGATTAAGTTTATTGTCTACTGGTGAAGTAAAGAAAGATAACCCCCCCCCCCCCCAACCCCCCCCCCCCCCCCCCCCCCCCCCCCCCCCCCCCCACCCAAAGTTTCATGTTAAGTGTTCCAAGAAAGATCGTGAGAGATTTTCTATTTCTTTAATTAATCACGAATGCACTAATAAAAAAATCTGGTATCAAGGGAGATGCTATCCGTCTTTGACTATAAATCTGAAGCCCAGAGGTCCAAGTATGCATTGCAAAAACAAGAGTAGAACAAAATGGGTGGAAAGGGTTGGTTTCTGCTCAAGCTTCTAATGTTCCAAGGTCTTTTCACTTCACGTCTTCAAGATCCAGGCTTTGATTTCTTTTACTTTGTTCTTCAGGTATATATAATACTCTGATTTAAACCATTTCTATCACCATTTTTTTGACAATCATGTATATATAAAAATCCTGCTAAATGTTATAATTTTGTTTATATAAAATTAGCAATGAACAGCCAGATCATTTGTTTTAAAAATATATTTATGCAGTGGCCAGGAGCCTATTGTGATACAAAGCGTGCTTGTTGCTATCCAACAACCGGTAAACCAGCGGCAGATTTTGGCATTCACGGTCTGTGGCCTAATTACAACGATGGTTCATATCCATCAAACTGTGATCCCGACAGTGAATTTGATCCAGCTGAGGTATACGTAATAGTAGTATATGATTATGTGAGATTCCTTCAATGGTTTTTGTTTATATATAAACATAACAAATACATTCTTGAATGTAGATATCGGATCTGGTAAGTACTATGCAAACGAAGTGGCCAACACTATCGTGTCCGAGCAACAATGGTTCCAAGTTCTGGGAACACGAATGGGAAAAGCACGGAACGTGTTCCGAATCCGTAATGGATCAACATAAGTACTTTGAGAATACTCTTGCACTCAGAGATAGAGTCAATCTTCTTCAAATCCTTCAAGACGCTGGTATATATATACACAAATTAATAAGACTACATCTAATCAGTGTATTCATTTACGTATGCTTAAACTCTACTATATGTTTTCCCTTTTCTTTTGTATGTGTGTGGTAAGTACAGGAATCAACCCAGACGACGAGTTCTATGATCTTCAAGATATTAAAAACGCGATAAAAGATGGGACTGGGTTTACTCCAGTAATCCATTGTAACAAAGATCCGGATAAAAACAGCCAACTTCACGAGATCTTCTTTTGCGTCGATACATCAGGAACCGAGTTTATCGAATGTCCAATTATCCCTAGAGATAGATGTCCTTCTAAACTCCAGTTTGCTATGTTTTAATTATATCTTTCTTTGAGTGTTTTGTTATAAACCTTTTCTAATTTCTCTCTGTATTTTCAGAAGCCGAAGTTCATGTGGACTAAAAATGTAATGTCTTACATGTTACTTAATTTATCTAAAATTTAATAAGACGAGCCTTGGTGTGATAATTTCATGCATGTCTATAAATTACAGTGTATTATTCTAATGCAATATACATACACATGTCATTAAGGAGCAACTTCAACCCAAATACAGACATATCATCAAGGAAAAACTTCAACCATAATTATTATTAACTATTAAGAACATCTCTAAAAGCAACCTCTGAACAGTAAACTTTTCTATTTGAAATTCTACGGTACAAAAGTTCATCTTCGAAGTTCCATATTTTGAAGTCCTTATGGTTAGTTTTTTTTTTTTGAAACACAAGTCCTTACAATTAGTTATCTTTCAAAATTATCTTGCTAAATTTTATAGTTATTATTTTATTCCTTTAAATTTTTTATTTCCTGAAAATACAAAACATATTATAACATTAAGTAAAAGAATTATAGAAAAAAAATATTACAAAAAAAAATTAGTACAAAATAAAAAGATAAAACTACATGAAAACATAAATTTTACATCAATTAAAATATTAAAATATTACTAATGTTCAGGTACATTTGATAATAAATCTCCTAAATCACTAACATATTGTCCATAATGATTTGGTGCATGTTGCTTGTTGCTTGTTGCGGGTTAAAGTGTTTACTATATATCTATTCATAAGTCCTAACTCGAAGAGATAAGTCCAAAATTAATGGGCATAACATGTTTAACACTAATCGTGGACAGATCCTAAATTAACACGTTCTGATTTAATTTGAGTTTTGGTTTCTTTCTTAAGCGAATAATTAAATGTTCTCCCATCTACATTACCTGGCTATATATGTGTGAATAGTTTGGATTTGGTTCAGATGATCACATGTTGTAACGTGTGTTTAGTATTATTTCTTCCCAAATTGTAAATTAGTTAAGCATATCAGAAATGGATTTTCCCTCACGGATATGATTTTTTGTTTTAATTTTGGTTTCCGACTTGGCTTTAGATTAAAGTGATGGTTGATTGATCCATAACCCTTGGAAAGATAATGCATTAGGGAAAGCAAACTCTGCTGCCTCGCCGAAACATACGCACATATACTAAAATCCGGAAAATTTGAAGTTCTATGATGAAGACTTTTCCCTCCTATGCCTATCCAAAAAATGATCATGGATCATTGCAACAACAAATTTAAAAGATAAAGATATGTTATTTTCATTTTTATCAAAACTAAAATAAAATAATGAAAGAGAGACATGTAAACAATTCATAGGTTTTTAGCGAAACAATACTACAAAATAGTTGTTCTCTAAAATGTTCACTTTAATGAAAATTTAAATCGCTTTATTTCAATTTTATCAAAAAAGATTAAGTTCATTGTCTACTACAAGAGTAAAAGTCATAAATACATAAAAAGCAAACTCTGCTGCCTCGCCGAAACATACGCACATATACTAAAATCCGGAAAATTTGAAGTTCTATGATGAAGACTTTTCCCTCCTATGCCTATCCAAAAAATGATCATGGATCATTGCAACAACAAATTTAAAAGATAAAGATATGTTATTTTCATTTTTATCAAAACTAAAATAAAATAATGAAAGAGAGACATGTAAACAATTCATAGGTTTTTAGCGAAACAATACTACAAATTAGTTGTTCTCTAAAATGTTCACTTTAATGAAAATTTAAATCGCTTTATTTCAATTTTATCAAAAAAGATTAAGTTCATTGTCTACTACAAGAGTAAAAGTCATAAATACATAACTCCCCGCCCCGCCCCCCCCCCCCCCCCCCCCCCCCCTCAAGAATTCTTTAATTAATCACGATCAGGGCACTAATAAAAAAAATTGGTATCGAGGGAGATGCTATCTGTCTTTGACTATAAATCTGAAGCCAAGATGTCTCAAGTATGCATTGCAAAAACAAGAGTACAAATAAAATGATAACTAAGGTTTGGTTTTTGCTTAAGCTTCTAACGTTCCAAGGTCTTTTCACTTCACCTCCTCCGGATCCAGGCTTTGATTTCTTCTACCTTGCTCTTCAGGTATATAAATATACTCGGATTTAACTCATTTTGATAAAAATGTATATATAAAGTCCTGTAAAATTTTATAGTTTTGATGTTAGTATAAAACTAGAAGTGAATATCCAAATAATTTGAATCAAAATATATGTATGCAGTGGCCTGGAGCCTATTGTGATACAAAGCGTGCTTGTTGCTATCCAACAACAGGTAAACCTGCGGCAGATTTTGGCATCCACGGTCTGTGGCCTAATTACAACAACGGTTCGTATCCATCAAACTGCGATCCCAGCAATGAATTTGATCCATCTGAGGTATATTCCTTCAACGACTCTTGTTTATATATATATATAAAGTTCTATATATATATATAAAGTTCATATTTGAATGTTTAGATATCGGATCTTGTAAGTACTTTGCAAACGAAGTGGCCAACACTATCTTGTCCGAGCAACGAAGGTTACAAGTTTTGGGAACACGAGTGGGAAAAACATGGTACGTGTTCCGAATCCGTAATGGACCAACATGGCTACTTTGAGAAAACTCTTGCACTCAGAGACAGAATCAATCTTCTTCAAATTCTTACAGACGCAGGTATTTATATATATACCCTATAAATTAATCAAGTCAATATGCCTTAACAATGATTCATTTACATATGCTTAAACTCTTATATATATTTTTTTCCTTTTTTGTTTGGTATGTGTGGGGTAACTATAGGAATCAAACCAAACGACGAATTCTATAAACTTAAAGACATTAAAAAGGCGATAGAAAAAGCAACTGGATTTACTCCAGTAATCAATTGTAACAGAGATCCGGAGAAAAACCGTCAGCTTCACGAGATCTTACTATGCGTCGATAAATCAGGAACTGAGTTTATGGACTGTCCAATGCCTACAGATAGATGTCCTTATTCACATATCCAGTTTGCCAAATTTTAATTATATCTTTCTTTTAGTGTTTTGTTATAAACTAAATTTCACGTGGAAGCTAAAATGTAATGCTGTACACGCTACTTTTACTTTATAAAAATATAATAAGACAAGCTTTGGTGTGATAACGGCATGCATGTCTATAAATTACAACGTATTGTTTTATTTAATTTTGGATTAATTTGGAGTATCTCAAGCTTATAAAATGATCCATACTAATTTTTAAAGAGAGATATTCATAGATGGGTCTTCTTTGGGAATGCAAATCGTATTGGTATAATAATCTTTTTAGGAGGGCATTCAGATTCACTCACCATCTCCATCCATTAGGACCCCTAATGGGTACTTAAAATTAAATTAATGTTTAATTTAGTGATTTGAAAGGTTTAGAACTTCTATTAATCTATTTAATTTTTTCATACTCCATTGGTAGAACCTTATTGGAATACTTAAAAATTTTTTCTTTTTTAGGTTCGGTCACAACCACCACAGCTCCGGCTCCAAACGTGAACCAAGTCTCCACGTCAACCGGAGAAGAAAGAAGCTTCTAGTGTCGTCAATCGTTGTAGCTTTCGCCCTTATCCTTGCCGCCGCGATTTTCGCCAGAGTCCGATCAAATGTCAACTCTTCCCAACACGTTCCAGGCCTAGCTCGGAAACCAAGCCAAGCAATCTCAAAAGCCTGCGAGCCGAATCGTTTCCCCGAGCTATGCGTCGACTCACTCATGGACTTCCCCGCCTCTTCCGCCAAAGATCTGATCCATGTTACGTTGAACATGACGCTACACCACTTCAGCCACGCACTCTACTCATATCTTCCTCCTTCTCCTTCCTCGACATGCCACCGCGCTCCGCCTACGACTCATGCCTCGAGCTGTTAGACGATTCCGTTGACGCGCTCTCTCCTCCGTCGTTTCAGTCTCAACCGGCGAGACGAAGCCTCAAGACGTGATGACGTGGCTGAGTTCGACTCTTACGAACCAGTAATAGCACGCCACGTAGGGGTCCTTACCAAACCCAAAAATACCAATTTAAGTAGCGGTCCTCCGTTTTCTTTTCAATTTTGATTTATTTTTCTTCCTTTTTTTTTAAGTACCCTTGCGTAAGGAGCTCTGATGGACATGCTCGATTACTTGCTATTGCTAATGAGTAATGACCAACTTTAGCTCATCGTACCAACTCTACCTTTGCGGTTTAGCAAGGACCGGTCTGCTTCCGGTTTAATGTATTGTCTTCTCCGGTATCCTAATCCATTTTCTTCGCACAATGTTATTTTGTGTATACACAACATTTTAAAAGCCCATAAAATTCACGGAAGCCCATCTGAGTGAGCTAAATATGAAAAGAGAGCGTTGTCATTTCACGTGGGATAACTTGCCGGGTGACATACCATCATTAAGGGTGCTATATTCAATGTCTCAACCTTCTTAATATATATAGTCACTATTGCATTATTTTATACCAGATATATTCACTAGTGGAGAAGAGGAGGTAAACGATTAAACTAAAAAAAATAAATTGTTTGACGACTTGTATACAAAAGCAAGCAAGTCCTGTCATAACTTGTCTGGGAAATAAATCCAAGAAAGAGCCATAACTCATGAGAGGAATCATCATCGCAAGCTTCTTCATATTACAGAGTCTTCTGGTGTCTTCATCTCCATCACCACCGGACTTCAACTTCTTCTACTGGGTCACCTACGTATGTTTCCAACTACTCATACATACGTTTTATACATTTTCTTACTGTATATTTATTTATTTATATGGATGGTAGTGGCCAGGAGCAATATGCGATAGTCAGAAAGGATGTTGTCCTCCACCGAAAGGCAACACGGCGTCGGATTTCATGATCCATGGACTCTGGCCTCAGTTCAACAATGGCACTTGGCCTGCGTTTTGCGACCAAACCAATCTCTTCGATATCTCCAAGGTGAAATGTAGATCAAAATGATTGGTACTTTAATAGTAATTAATGAAAGAAGTTAAACCGAGTCCTGAAAAAACTAACAGGTATCAGATCTAGTAAACAAAATGGAGAAGAAGTGGACAGAGTGGGGTGTTTGGGCGTGTCCAAGCAACGAGACTAAGCTATGGGAACACGAGTGGAACAAGCACGGAACTTGTGTTCAATCTGTCTTCGACCAACACTCTTACTTCCTCACCAATCTCAGATTCAGACAAAAACTCAATCTACTTAACATCCTTAAACAAAAAGGTACATCAAAGACTCATAAAAAAAAAGAGTAAATCCATGTAAAAGTTTTGTACACTGATCATTGTTTGTGCTTGTGTAGGAATTAAACCGGATGGTGGTTTATACGGTTTAGATGAGATCAAGAACGCTATCAAGTGTGCCATCGGATATGCACCAGGTATCGAATGCAATGAAGATGTAAAGGGGACAAAGCAGCTATTCCAGATCTACATATGCCTTGATAACTACGCAAAAGAGTTTGTGGAATGCCCTTATGTGCCTGATAAATCATGTGCTTCCAAGATCAAGTTTCCAAAGTTCCCAAAGAAAGATTCTCTCGGTGAGACTCTAAGTGTGATATCTTCTGTTTAAACTACCTAAGTAAACAAGAGAGAGTGAAGAGTGTATTGTGTTTTCAATAAGAGAGTTAATGTAAGAAAGCTTCGCTATAAACTATGATGAGTGTGATGAGTCTTTGATAAGAGAGTTAAGAACCTGCTATTATGGTAAGAAACCGTGTTGCTTTATAGCAATTTCAAAGGCTTGCATTCTTTCCCCTCGAGCATTCCCGTTTCGATCATAGGATGATATCTCGTTGATCTTGAGGTCTATAGAAGCCTTGATGAGCTCCTCTCCAACCCGTTTCGCTGCTTCCTGTAAATACATTAATATGAACATACTCGCCTTGGTTACATAACCCGTACAGACCAAAGACAAAAATGTCACTTCAAACATGAGCAGAAACAAGTTTATCTAGTCCTAGACTAATGTCTTTAATCTAGCTCTGAGACATGTTATCATTATCTCAAACAATAAATCAAAAGCATGAACAGTCCGGCTAAATACTAATAACCTACGCGGCTTAGCTCTATTGAAGTCTCAAGCTTTTTTTTAGTGGATAAACTTACAAGGACGGTACATGGAGGATCGCCACGAATGGACTTCTGCAATGTACTACCGTAGAACAAACACTTTTTGTTAAAGTCGTCCACCAACATAGCATAGAGTTGCTTGTCTGAACAGAACACCGAGAGTCTCGGTTTCGTTTGTGTGCCGTTAAACTATTACAGAACAACAAAAAAAAGAAACTTCAGCCAAGATTCAAACTTTATGAATCAAACTTTAGAAAAGTTACCTTCTTCCTGCTCCTCCGGTTCCTGGTTTTGGGGCTCTCGACTCGAGAATTGTTTCTCGCTTCAATCACTAACGATTTCACGAACACATCTGATCAAAAGAGTCGAAATTTGTGAACCAAACAACGAAGACAGAGGACAATAACATGGAGTAAGAAGAGTTATAGTACTACTTACTTGTTATTCGAACTGGAAAGAGGGGACAAGGTTTGAGACGAGTTCCGAGAATGTCGGAGATTCTGAACTGAACTGAAGAAAGAGAAGTCAAAGCAGCCATGCGAGATACCATTCCAGAAGCATCGAAAGTCGAAAAATTCTCTCAGCGGAATTTAACCGAACACCTTCTGTGCAGCTATGATACTCTTTATGCGGATTTTAAAAATATTTTGCAGCGATTTTATTTTGACCAAACTGGCATTGCGTTGTAGTAAAAATATCTTCCCACATCTTTTGTCCTGTAATGAAAGAAGATAAGGATTCGCAATATTAAATATTAAATATTTAAAAAATGTTTTTAAAAAATTTAAAGACTTTGAACAACAATGGTTTCTAGATTCTTCTCTAACCTTGCGTATATTTCCTTCTTGCCAGCTTCACTGTAAAACATCTCTCTGTCTTCCTTCTCCGATTTGTATCTGTTCTTTTCAGTTTCCTTCTCCTCCGAGAAAGTTAGCTCCTTTCTCTTGTTCTCTCTCGAAAAGATCTCTCCTTTCAACGTTAAGTCGTTTAGTTGTTTGAGTGATGTCTACGGATACGGAGGCGAATTTACTTGCGTTAGCGGCTGTGTTCCGCAGGAGGATCGAAGAAGGTGGATACTTACCGGTGAATTTTTCTTCAGCCGGCGGAGAAGCCGACGAGGACGGAGAAACCACCGATCGTCGCGGTTCGGTGATCCAGAGAGTGGTAGTGATCAGATCGCCTGTCGGACTCGAGGATTTTTTGAACGACGACGGTTCCGGGAAACAGGGGAGATCGCCGGCGTCGAAATCGTCGGTGGAGAGTATGCCACGTGTCGTGATCGGAGGAGATAAGGAGGCTGGAGGAGGAGGAGGGTGTTCGATTTGTCTGGAGGAGTGGTCGGAAGGTGACGTGGCCGCGGAGATGCCGTGCAAGCATGAGTTTCACTCAAAGTGTGTGGAGGAGTGGTTGGGGAGGCACGCCACGTGTCCGCTGTGTAGGTACGAGATGCCTGTTGAGGAAGTGGAAGGAGAGAAGAAAGTTGGGGTTTGGATTGGTCTCTCTGTTAGCACCGGTGGAAGAAGAGACGGAGAAGACGGTGGTGATTCGAACCCTCGAGATGAGACAGAGGCTTAGGTACTGAAGACGATGGTGATTCGAACCCCTCGAGATGAAACAGAGGCTTTAGGTTCAAGGCTTTTGATTTGTGTTTGTGTATATATTTATTCCTTTTTAAGATATTTCCAATCTTGTTACAAAAAAAAAAAGAAAGATATTTCCAATCTTCAGTTAAGAATTCGTTTGCTGAAATTGATTCATTACAAGAACATAGATTCATTACAAGAACATGATTCACTGCACAAACAACACAAAACAGAGATTTCAATGTATAGGGTTGAAGTAACTGCTGTCTGAAAATAAGGGAGAGAGTGACTAGGGTTGTGGCTGTGGACTTCCTTGGGGACTAAGAAAACTCTCATCTCCTTCTTTCTCTGCTTCTCGTTCTTTGAGCATTTTGATTCCTTGATATCTTCCCAACATCAAAACCGTAGCCATAGGGTTTGTCCCTGGCGACTCTTCAAACGTTGAGCCATCCACAACTCTCAACCTCCTCACACCACTAACTCTATAATCCTCATCAACAACAGATCCAACAACGCAACCTCCGTGGTAATGATAATAAGTCCTCACATTGTCCTTGCAAAAGCTCTTAAGCTCCTCATCACCAGCCAAAAGCTTCTCCCGATTCTGCAACCCTAGGTAAAAAGTCACGGTCTCTGACCTAGCAACGTGCTGAAGAAGGAGAACCATCTCTAAGCACGCCTCAAGGTCTTCCTTGCTTCCCAAGTAATTGAATTTCACCGAAGGGTTCTCTCTAGGGTTAGTGCTGTTCAGCTTGAGTCTTCCTCTGGACTTGGGGAACGCGATTTTCGCTGCTATAGAGATCCTTGTTGTGGTGATGTTCGTTGGAAGAACCTCGGATTCGAGTATGTACTTGTAACCTTCTGCTATAGCTGCCACTTGAGGTGGCTCGAGTGTGCGGTTCTGAGAGAATCTATCAACAAGAAGAGAGATCGCTGGATTATCCGACATTCTTCTCCCTACATCTCTGAGGTTGACAACTACAGGGATGTTGAGATCATTCAGATGATCCTCAGGTCCTATTCCACTTAAGAGGAGAATCTGAGGACTACCTAAAGCTCCAGCTGTAAGTATAACCTCGCCTCTACGCTTCTCAACGTGAACTTTATAGCTCTTACTTGAGCTCCCATCACTCTTCATAAACCTAACTCCAACAGCACGTGTATTACTACCATCGAAGATCACACTCTTCACCGTCGCGTTGAGAAGAACAGTGATGTGGTTTGGTCTCCCAAACCCCAAAAGATCCGCAGATGTATGCCTCTTCCCACACTGATCATATATGCTTCCACCAATCTTCGTCCCTTGCGTGTGCTCCAAGTTATACCCATTATAAGGATAAAACCCCGCTTCAAGAAACCCAAACTGCACAACGGATTGCCATTGAGTCAACTCCGGCATGAAGACAACCTTAGACTCAACCCATTTATAAGATTCTTGGACCATATCCTTGTCCCAGCCAGCTTTCTTCACAAACTCTTCGCTAGCTCGGCTGTAGAATCCGCCGTTTATAGCGGAAGATCCACCGAGAACGCGTCCTCTGTAGTTCTCAACTCCATCTCTTGAGGTGAAACTTTGCGCAACGGATGAGTACTCATCTGTTTTCAGCAGTGAGTATCCAAAGTATTTTTTTTCTTCTACTAATGGATCACCAAAGGGAGAGCCACCGCGTTCAATGACAAGAACAGAGAATTTCTCAGAGAGTGTTGCGGCTAAGGAGCATCCTGCAGTTCCACCTCCAACAACGATGTAATCGAATGACTTGCCGGAGACTTCTCTAGGATCAGAGGTCATGTAAGGCATTTGCATTGCTCCATGTGACAAGTTAATGAGCATAGAAATGATGAAGATAAACACAAGAGGAGACATGTTTTAAAGAATTAAAGACAGGAGTTTTTGTCTGAAGCAAAAGGATTATTTGGTTTATAATGGAAGAGGTTGTGAGGCTAAGTGATGATTTTGTGTCTCTTAAGGCAGTAACAGTGTAGACATAATGATCTGAGAAAATGGTCAACAAACATAGATAAGTAAATAAAGTTTGGTGCTAAGGAGAGCGCATGGTTAGAGATCATGATGGTCTCTTTGTTGGAATAATTATGAAATTTTCCTTTCATAATCATATATCCATGCCTTAAAGTCAGTTTCTGGATAATTATGGTTTTTAACTTTTTTTTGCTGTTCCAACTAAAACTCTGAGTGGACAAAGCAACAGCGTTAGTTAGAATTTAACAACATTAGAGGTTTAAAAAGAGTATAAAAAAGAACCGACCACCACCATTGTCAAAGTAATGTATAGTGAACTGTACCAGAAAACGAAATAGACACATTCAAGTCATGTAATTAGAAAATAAATATTGAAAGAACTTAACCGTTAAATGAATCACAAACCGGTTTACTCAATTTAGCTGATTACATGATAGATAACAATCAAAGACCTAAACAAATTTGCTTACACATCTCCCAAAATGAATATTTTACAGTCCTTTAATGATCTTCCAAGATCAGTCTTGTCAAAAGGTTAAACGTTCTCCAGCTACCATTAAGCTGCTTTCTGTTTCCCTCTCGAATGCACAAGCGACACTTGATTTTCCAAGGCAAACGAGTTACTTTTCTTGATTTTTCTTGGAGAATCTTTGCTTGAGTTTCCTCTCAACGAGAGATTCTTCCTTATCCTGTTCTTGTTTATCATCAGCATGGTGTTTCTCGGCGGCACGTTAACAGCACTCTCAACACAGTCACCAACCTGAGCACATCCCCATTGTCTTGTAGACGTCCCATCTTCACAAAGCGGTTTAAGCCTCAGGCCAATATTGTGTGATTTGTTGGAGTGTTCTCCTTCCTGCTTGGTGCATATCGGACAAGGCGGGTCATTACCGTGAGTCTTTGGAGTAGATTGGTCAAGACATTCAGCGTGAAAGACGTGTTGACATGGAAGCACTCCTGTGACAGGCATGTCTCTGTTCCTCATGATGGACCGTGATCCCCAAGGAGACTTCTGCGAGATGTATCTGTTACACAATCCGCATTTAAATGTACTTGAGGCCACCACTCGTTGTGCATCAAGAAGTGGCTCGGGAACATCCGTGGAATCGATGCTGCTTGGTGTCTCGCTGCTCCAGCTGCAGGCATCCGCAGAGTCAGACGTTATTTCTCTAGCGTTATCAGAAGGGTGAAGTATAGGATGAACCGGCTTAGACAGGAAAAATCGCTTAGGAGTTTGATCTGCGAGAAGCAAAACGTCAAGAAAAAAGAAGCTTTGTTAAATAATGAGAATGTGGCGCAAACCTCTTCTTGTTGCAGATTCAAAGTCACTGGGTGTCCAATGAAGAGTCTGTGCAAGGTCGGGACTACGAAGAACGTTAGCGTTTGATGATGTGGAAGATCCATAGAAGCTAACACCATCGGTTAAACCATGGAGATCCCATCTCGATGAAGGTGGAGAGAAACTTGAGTTAGTCCTCCAGTAAGGCTCATGAGGGCCAAAGGAAAAGTCATGACTTGGAGAGTTTGATCTGTCTGACTTCGCAGCCACACAACAGAGCGAACCCATCTGAAGCTCACAACAGCTTAGCTTCTATATATGTCTGAGGACTCTCCAAATCAAAGCTTAAACACCTCTCCAACTACATAAACTATGAGATACGTTTCGCAAAAAACATATATGGATTCGGATATGTTCCTTGTCCTTTAGCTTAACACACCTCTGAAAATCAAATAGCACCAAAAGATTCAAACTTTCAATCGTCAAAAACAAACATTACTCAGAACCAATCCCACTCATCCTATGACTAGCAAAGATCTTACCTTTAGCTTTCAAAAAGACAAAATGTTATTGATCAACGAACCCCACATTGTCTTCTAAACAAGAGATTTCATTGCAGATGCATTATGAATTTCGAAATGACAGCAAAATCCGTTAGAAGATTTGCAGACACGAAGTGAAGTAAAGTAAAGGGCTTACTGTTTCGAAACTCGGAGAGAGACAAATCTGGACTGTTGTCGGAAGAAAATGATCCTGCTTGTCGCCAATTCGATCGAAGAAACCCTAATTTATTGGAAAGGGAGAAGAGGTACTGCTTCTTCTTTACTGTACTCTTTTGTTTTTGTAAGCTTTACCTTTTGCTTTTGTTCTATCTTATTTAAATGATACTGTACTATATTATGAAGAAACTTTTATACAAAGGATATAAATATCAAAATCACTAATTAGTGTAATTCAAAAGTTGAATGCATTTGTTGACAAAGGATAAGCCAGTATTCATTTAATTTGTATGAAAAAATGAATTCACTGAATTTTGTCAAGGAAGATTAATAATACTACCAAGAGACATGCATTGTTAAAATAATCTAACAATGGGTGAGACTCCTAGAATTTTTTATAAATTTTTTAATACCAATGTTAATATTTAAAAATTAACAAGTGTAAAGTCTAACAATGGTTTTTCAAAAAAAATCATTTGAGCTCTATTATTGTGAATTAGGCGTAGTTAGTTTCTCTGAATGTTTTTGAACTACCGCTTTTTGGTTATTTTCAACCGATTATTGAGTTAATGAATAGTATTAGCAATTTTTAACGACGTTGACTATCAAATTTCTACGCATATCTGCCGACTAGTTTCTACAGTATCGATTGGATAATTTAACTATACTAGTTTGCCTTTGTTATCATTATTTATATACAGATAATATACTCTTCTTGTTCTTTATAAAAGTTAGATATGAAAGTCTCAATCTAGCACATGCCAACCAAAGACAAGTTCGTTCAGACTAGTTGGGTAATTTTATTTCAAGATATCTATAATTCACAGCCCCAGCTACACAATAATCCTATGCCACCACCAGACACAAGTTGAATAAGAAAATTACAAGTCAATAATAATGTAGTTTATTTTCTATTCTTTGCATCAATTGTTAGTGTTAATCTATCAAAAGTTTCAACTGTTTATATAAACAACACTATAAAATGCAACATCTTAAACCTAAAAATAAAGATTGCTACATTTTGTCAACATTTATGCAGTCGTTAGCAATTCAAAATATTAGTTCACCAAACTATAATGATGGTTGAACATTACTTTCCAATGCTTGTCGCTGGTGATATTAAAGTCTTGTAAGAAATTCATTTTTATATCCATTTAATCAAATACTAATCAAGTAATCATCACTGACCTTGGAAGTACAAAATAAATTTTTTTTTTATCATATTGGTTTATCAAAGTCTTAATAATTATTTCGTCATAAATAATAGTATAACGAAAATAAATCATTTATTCTAATTTCAGGTAAATGTATTTTATTTATTTAAATGATGGTTAGAGCCCATTATTAATACGTGCCGTCACGTCCCGAAGAACAGTTAAATTACACAGCTAAAAAGCCACCTGTCAAGCTTAACCTACAGATGTTTGTTTACATTTATAAACGTTGGCCCCATTACTTGTTTTCTCTGCTTTCAAACCGAAAATAAAACACACCATAGAAGCAGCAGAAGGCGAAGAGATAAGCGGCTACATTTTTTTCCGGCAAGACGGACGGTTGAATAATTCTTCTCCGGTAAGTATTTGCATGTTTCAAATTTCTAAATATTGGTAAAATCGAGTTCATCATGTAAACTGGTTATTCTTGGTCGGTGATGTGTCACTGATCTTGATCGGTTGGGTCCGTAATGGTTCTCATGAGCTCAATTTTCGTAGAAAACTAGTTTCTGGATATAGATGTGATATAATGTCTATTTGTTTCCTGATTTAGAATAGTTGACCGATGAAGTCAAGCTGTTTATGTCTGAAAATTTCCAAATTAAGAAACTAAAGCTTATTTATCGAGCTGCTGAGATCTGATCATTCATAATTCTATCTTTTGCTTTCATCCAGCTTCCTGTGGCATTGTGGTTTTACTTCCTCGTCACTCTTGAAATGGCTAGTACTCTGAGGAACATCCATGGTAAGAGATCTAACTTCCAATCTGAGTTCCCTGGAAATGGAGGAAGTAAGAGAAGAAATCTTCATGATGATGATACAGATCACAACGTTATCGGCTCTGAAGACACTGTCTATCGTTACTTGTGCCCTGTGAAAAAGACTGGGAGCATTATCGGCAAAGGCGGTGAGATCGCAAAGCAGATAAGGTCAGAGACAAAGTCAAACTTGAGGATCAACGAAGCTTTGCCCGGTTGTGAGGAGCGTGTTGTTACAATATATTCCACTAGTGATGAGTTGAATCATTTTGGAGACGATGGAGAGCTTGTTTGTCCTGCTTTGGATGCTCTTTTCAAAGTTCATGACATGCTTGTAGCGGACAGTAATGACAATGATGATGATGATGATGGTGATGAGGATCTTGTCGGAAAACAAACGGTTACTGTGAGGATGCTTGTGCCGTCAGACCAGATCGGCTGCGTTATCGGGAAAGGCGGGCAAGTCATCCAGAAGCTGCGTACCGAAACCAATGCTCAGATTCGTGTTATTAAAGATAACCTACCTCCCTGTGCTTTGACTTTGAGCCATGATGAGCTTCTTCAGGTGATAGATAGATACACTCTCACAAGTCTTTATATATGACTTCTAACATTAGCTCATGTGTGTGTTGTTGGTTGATTTTTTTTTTTTCAGATAATTGGAGAGCCTCTGGTTGTTAGAGAGGCTCTCTATCAAGTTGCTTCACTGCTTCATGATAATCCGTCGCGGTTTCAGCACTCTCTCCTCTCTTCTCCAAGTACAATGTATCAACCTGGTGGGATGTTGATGTGTGCACCATTAACAGGCTCTCACAGAAACTATACCGCACGGAGAGACTTAGCGGATGCAACTGAGTTTTGTATTTGTTTCATCTGTCCAGCTGAAAATGTTGGAGGTGTTATAGGGAAAGGAGGTGGTTTCATTAATCAGATCAGGCAAGAAACTGGTGCAACCATTAGAGTCAATACCTCGGAAACTGAAGAAGATGATAGCATCATTTTCATTTCATCAAAAGAGGTAACCAAAAGAAATCTCATATAAAGATCTTATTATTTAAATAAACGATTTTTTTGTGTGTGTAGTTCTATGAGGATCAATCACCAACGGTGAATGCAGCCATACGTTTACAAGAGAGATGCAGTGAGAAAGTTGGTAAAGATACAAATGATGCAACAATCTCCACTCGTTTACTTGTGTCGAGCTCCCATATAGGGTGCCTAATTGGAAAAGGTGGTGCTGTTATATCCGAGATGAGGAGTGTAACACGAGCTAATATCCGTATTCTTCAAAAGGAAAATGTACCAAAAATTGCACGTGAAGATGAAGAGATGGTTCAGGTAATTAAACACACATAATTAAAATGTATTATTAGAACCATTTGCTGTATAGACTAAGGTAATATTCTGTTTTGTTGTGGTCAGATTACTGGAAGTCCTGATGTAGCTATGAAAGCTCTTACGCAAGTGGTCTTGCGATTAAGAGCTAACGCTTTTGACATGAATCATGGACTTGTCTTGCTTCCTACATCTTTCCCATATATTCCTCAAGTATCTGAATCTTCAAACAGGTCCAAATACGCAAAGCGTGATGGTTCCAGAGATCAAGACTATAGTAAACTGGTATGTACTGGTAACAATGAAGAAAATGTTAGGTGTCGATCTGTATATCAGGATATTCAACTTAAGTAAATGATGTGTTGTTACAGAGTTCAAATTCCAAGAGAAGAAACCATGTTTCTTAAAGCGAGAAGGCTTATCTTAGAAAGGTAATGGTTTTAGCACAAAAAGAAGAAAGATAATGGTTTATGGTTTTCGAGTATTATTCAAAAGACAACAAGACTGAGAGTGTTCCACAGTTTCAGAACTTATATGTTGATGTAATTTTTTTATTACTTTGTAATAATTAAAAATAAAAAAAGTTTGTCTATGCAATTCACATAAGATATGTAAACATGAGGGTGTCTTTTCATCTTTTCCTTTGCTTATTTTTTTGTTATTTAATTTGGTTATACTATTTGAATTTCAATAGTGGTTTTCATTTCTATTTTTGGTAACTAAGTAAACTATATTACAAACAAACATGGCATGACACAAGGCACTAGCTATAACTGGTCCTACAACATCTGTGTGAGAATGAATTACAGATTACATAGTCGAAACTCCAATCACTGGATTTGGATTCAGTTTACAGATCTCTATGAAGGCTCAATATTTTGACTTTCTTTCATTATGCCTGAGATTTGTGTCAGGATGCTCTGAGTATTTTCTTCCTTTGCTCTTATAACATATAGATTTTCTAAATATTCAACTAAGTTTTTATTCCTTTCTACATACAAAGTTGCAGTCACAACAAAAAGCTTCGATATGAATAAATTAAACATTCAAAAAAAAAAATTATTTCACTAGTTCAAGCTTTCTCTACGAATCGAATATTTTATCAGTTCTTAGATAAACTGCAGTCAAATTAGCAAACACTTCAAAGTAATTTATAGCTTAGATTAATGACTAATTAAGGACATGAGTATAATGCCAAAAAAGAGAACTCGTATTGGTTGTTGTTGGATGTAACAAATCAGAGCAGGTAAAGAGAGGATAGATAATACACAAGATTCCAAATTAATCTTTGCTCATTGTATGTCCTCAGCAAAAACCTAATTTCCCTGTCTTTATATGAATACTACACTTATGCTTCACAATTTTCGTATATTCTTCAATATAATCAACTATTCAAAGTCTTAACCACTTCTTGAACTTATTCACTGTGGACATCCATATAAATTGTGGACAGACCATTTGTGTAACACGCACAGATAACAAAAAATGGATGAAGCAAATCAAACTGAAGTTGGGGAAACATCTACAGCATCTAGAAAAGTTATAACTCTAGAGCCAAAGCTGGTTATAAAGAAAGGAATATCGACTCTTGGATTTGTTTTTCGGTTATTTGCTGTTTTTGGAACTATAGGAAGCGCACTCGCCATGGGAACAACACAAGAATCAGTTGTTTCTTTGACTCAGCTTGTACTCCTTAAAGCTAAATACAGCGACTTACCAACGCTCATGTAAAAAATTCAGTGATCAATTACGCTATAGTTTGGTATATATGTTTCCATAGATAACCATATTGCTATGTTTCATAGGTTTTTTGTGGTTGCAAACGCGGTTGCTGGTGGATATTTGGTTCTTTCACTGCCTGTGAGTATCTTTCATATCATTAGTACTAAAGCTAAAACCTCAAGAATCATCTTGCTCGCCATCGATACGGTAATTTTTAGTTACTCCTCTAAAATTGCACCTATATATATCTAGTCTTTCATGGCTCAAAGTATATAGTTGTATTCCTCTTCTATAACACTACCCCTACTGTTTCATGGCTCCAATAGGACAACATAACGTAAGCATAAACATAACAAATTAACGCGTGACACAAGACGATTAACTTGTATCTCAAGAAAACCTATGTCTTATAGAAATCCATGTATGTAATTTTGTATCTAACAAGCCGATCACTCAAAAAGTTTGTTACTATGTATATATAACAAGGTGATGTTGGCTTTGGTGAGCTGTGGTGCATCTGCAGCGACAGCAACCGTGTATTTAGCTCACGAGGGGAACACAACCGCTAACTGGCCGCCGATTTGCCAGCAATTTGGCGGATTCTGCGAACGCATCTCTGGATCTCTCATCGGTTCTTTCTGCGCAGTGATCTTGCTCATGCTTGTTGTTATCAATTCCGGCATCTCTCTCTCGCGCCACTAAGATATATATATCTAATCCAGCATCACAATCGTGGCGAGATGTGTATCTAATCTACAATATGGTCTTTTAAGCTTATATATATAATGTAAACTTGTAATGCAGTGTAACGTAATGTAATGAGTACAGAGATTTCATGTGAAGATAATAACATTTAGGCAAGAAGTTCCACAACATCGTCTATTGATTTCAATGTCTTCTCGTAGTAGAGATACGACTCATACACCTTTGGCGTCCGTACGTAAAAATCCAACTATTTCATTAAAAACATTTAACAGAATTATCATAAGACATTGATAAGAATATGAAATAGCATATCGTCGTCAAATATGAAATTACAAATACTACAAATACAACTATTCGTGTATGGTTTGATTTACATTAATCTTGTAAATATAATATAACTTTAAGATGAATAATATTATGGTATTTGAATTCCAGATCATTTGAACCGTTTAAAACATTATATACATTTTATAAAATATATACTCAATAGTTATATAATTTTTTTTTTTTGGTAAAATATAGTTAAACAATTTACCTCAATAAAAATATATAGAAACGAAAACACCAATGTTTAAACATTTTTTCTATAAAGCATTAATTACTTAACTTCTACATACCTCACTCATGTTGCTGACTAGCTGATTTGCGGCTTGAACGTAATCATTCCGGCGACTCTCCGGCAAGATATTCATGGCGTTGGTCAGATCCTGAGACAGATAAGCCTGTTTTAGTCTTATGTAGAAGATGACGTACCTCCACGACATATGGTCCAACATCTCCCTCATGTCTCTTAATCCTTCAGCCGTCTGTTTTATACGCGCCGCCGCATCCTCCGGCGATAGCCCTGGCTGAAAATATTTCTCCTTAATGAATGACCTCGTTCCCCATTTCTCCTGTGCTAATGCTGATGACGTGGCGATGGCACCGGCCCCGATGGCCGTCAGTGTAATAAGCGATGTCAGGGTTCTCCGGCGAGTGAAGCTGTCTTGTTGGGATTCTCCTACGGAGCAAATGATGGAGATTAGTGGATTTATACGGCGATGGTCGTTTGACCGGCGGAGATACGGTGGTGGAGTTTTGGTGGTGAAGGAGCTCATCGGATTTTCGTTCTACTCTTTTCCTTTTTAAAAATTTGTTTTTGAGGATATGAAATGGGAGGAGCTGAAAATACTGTCTAGTGGAGCTTCATTTTTGCCACATTGGCATGCATGTTTATCTCTAAGATTTTATATTAAAATATGAAATATACATAAAAATAAGTGACCATGGTTACATGGGAAATATTAGGCATGCACATTTATCGAAGAAACAAACCGAACCAAAAATAAGGTTTAGTTGGGGTTTGGATCCTATAAAATCATATGAGTGGGTCATATATTTTTAGAACTGAAAAATCAGAACTGAACCGTTTATAAATTTATAATTAGTAGCTACATTCAGTTTTAAAAAATTAAATAACTAAAAATATTATTTATAAGTCAAAATATTAAAAATTTGAATTATTAGAATATTTTTATCCAAAATATTTAAAATTATTTAAATTTTTATCTGAAAAAAAAATTGATACTTAATCCAATTTTTTTTGAATTTTTGACTTTTTAACTAGAAAGAAATTGGAACCAAATGAAATATGAAGTTATTTTGGATATAAGTTGGTTTTTAATTTTGTTACCGGAATCAAATCGAAAATAAAAATAACTGAACCAGAACCGAATTTTTATAAATTTTAAATTTTTTAACAGATCCTAAACTTTTATAACCAAAGAACCGAATGTCATGGGTAGAAAATAACCAAAACGATGTCGTTTCACAAACAATAGAGTAGAGCGAAATCAGTTTTGGGTTGTTAAACTTTTCGACTTCGTAACCTACCCGCCGGTGAGAAAAATGGAGCGGCGCCGAGTAACCGGAGAAGCACCAACCCAAAAGAGGATCCTGCTCGCATCACTATCGGCGATGGTCGCGGAGTCAGTTACGTTTCCGATTGATCTCACAAAGACCAGAATGCAGCTCCATGGTTATGCTCCCGGATCCGCTTCGGCTGCTCACCGGGTTGGCGCCATCGGAGTGGTGTCTGAGATCATGAGGCAGGAAGGGATGATGGGTTTCTACAAAGGTCTCTCTCCGGCGATTATAAGACACCTCTTCTACACGCCGATCAGAATCATCGGGTACGAGAATCTGAAAGGGCTCATTGTCAGATCCGATGCTAACAACGGCGAGTCTCTTCCTTTGGCCACAAAGGCTCTCCTCGGAGGGTTATCTGGTGTAATGGCTCAGGTAAAGAATCCTTGCTTCTTAGTTCTTACAGTGGCGTAAAGATGAGATCTTTAAGTTTGTTAATATCATTTTGCTTGCTTCTTAGTATTAAGATGGCATAAAAGTTTAGATCTTTACGGTTGTTTATATCATTTTACTTGCTTCTTAGTTCAACGATGGCATAAAGCTGAGATCTTTAGTATTGTTTATATCATTTTGCCTCTTCTTAGTTCTTACAATGGCATAAAGATGAGATCTTTAAGTTTGTTTATATCATTTTTGCTTGCTTCTTAGTTCAACGATGGCATAAAGCTGAGATCTTTAGTGTTGTTTATATCATTTTGCCTCTTCTTAGTTCTTACAATGGCATAAAGATGAGATCTTTAAGTTTGTTTATATCATTTTGCTTCTTGTTTGTTCTACGATGGCATAAAGATGAGATCTTTACGTTTGTTTATATCTTTCGGATTGAGCTTTGAGTGTTATCTATTCTACACCAAACTAAGATGCTTCCTGTGTTGTGTTCTTGTTAGTAATCCAGGTAGTGGCTAGCCCAGCTGATTTGGTGAAAGTGAGAATGCAAGCAGATGGTAGACTGGTGAGCCAAGGTCTGAAACCGAGGTACTCTGGACCTGTGGAAGCTTTCACTAGAATTCTACAAGCAGAAGGAGTGAAAGGGTTATGGAAAGGTGTTGTTCCAAACATACAGAGAGCGTTTTTGGTGAATATGGGTGAGCTAGCTTGCTACGATCACGCCAAACACTTTGTCATCGATAAAAATATCTCGGGCGGGGATAACATTTACGCGCACACTCTTGCGTCTATCATGTCGGGTCTTGCTTCGACGACTCTGAGTTGTCCTGCAGATGTGGTGAAGACGAGGATGATGAATCAGGGTGAGAAAGGTGTGTACAGGAGCTCGTATGACTGTTTGGTGAAGACGGTTAGGTTTGAAGGAGTAAGAGCTTTGTGGAAAGGCTTTTTGCCGACATGGGGGAGGCTTGGACCATGGCAGTTTGTGTTTTGGGTCTCTTATGAGAAGTTTAGACAGCTTGCTGGTCTCTCTTCCTTCTAGTAAAAGCTAATTTGAGGCTTTGGGGTTCTGAAACATCTTTGAAAAGTAACATCTTACTCTTAGTTTCCCATTAGGGTAAGATTCAATACCAGTTTGGTTTCAAGTCTAGTTTTAAATAAATTGGTTGATTTCCTTGGGGTTTCATATCAGTTTTCATCTTTTCCTAACTAAATTGGTTATGAAGTGAAATTGTGAAAAGATATGTAAAAATTCAAGTATTTTTTCTATTAAAATTTGCATATATATAGTGTCATGAATGTTGGTTGGTGTATATCAACTGAGATGAAATATCATTATATTTATGATTTTTTCATATATTTAGTGCATGAATGTTGGTATATATTTTGTTGGAACTATTTTTATGAGTTTATCGAGCTAAGTAAAAATTAAGTACGTGTGAGTAGAATTTTATAAGTTTATCGAGTTGGATAAAAATCTAATTTAATATGAAGCAAATGTTATATTTTATATGAAAAAACCACCACATTTTAGAATTCTATGGGCTGAGTTAAATGTTGAAATTGTTTATAGACAATTAAAAAAAGTCTTAGTGAGTTGATGACTAAATAAAATCCATTTGGTGAAAAATGACATAACTAAGTAAACGTACTGACAAAAAAAGTCTAGCCGTAAAAAAAACTAACTCTTCTCTCTCCCTTCGACAAAACCAAACCCTAATTGCAGCGTTTACCCCCGGCGGCCGGTGTCCTCTCCCGGCGTCGGAGGCTCCTCTCAATCCTTTCCGTCTCGTTTTCTCTTTGCTCTTTCGGTGGTGGCCCCTATTCCCGACGATATGCTTGCTGACTCTGGTTTCAATGGAGGTTCTTGGCTTTCCTCTGTCCGCGGCGGAGATGAAGACGAGAAGACTGAAGGTGGATCTGGAGCAGTGGCGAGTCGTGTGAAGGGGGAAACCTATGGAAGGGTCGGCTTTTAGGGTTTTGAGGATGGAGCGTGACGAGCCGTTTTCCCCTTTTGGTCTCGTTGGCTCTATTCTTCGGGATGGAGGCGCGTGGTGTCGTTTCTCGACTCTCAGCTTGCAGATCTGAAAGCTGTGGCAGGAAGGATGGCCTGATTCTCAGATCCGTGAGGAGAGGGGCGCGTGCAGAGGCGTCAGGAGCTTACTCAGCGTGTGTGCAGCTCAACGCCTTTTCTCGCCATGTGAACTTTGGGAGTAACAGTCCGGAGGCGTACCGGAACTCGTAAGGCGGTCGTGTGGTCGCCGGACCGACTCTTGTGCTGCGTGTAGCTGATCTTCCGATAACCGTTAAGGATCGTCTATGGTCCTCTTGGAGATTAGAAGAGAGGCGCTTCACATTAGAGAAACGAGGCTTCGACATCGACGTGACGGCTCCCTGTAGAGTAAGCTGCTCCTCTGGTTCTCGGAGGCGGAGTGTGGTGAGACTCAGAGCTCCTCCACCTGGTCAGTGGGAGAGTAATAAGGCTTAGAATACACACTTAGGAGCAATGCATTCGCAGTACCGTTTTGAATGTCAGATCCGGTAGCCTTGCTCCTTCTACTTTGCAGGGACCCAGCTTGACCGTAGATGGTGCCAAAGTCTCAACCTGACCTTCAATGATGCAAAGCTTTGCTCCTTCTCTACCGGTAGAGCCTAAGTGGAATACGCACCCGAAGGGTGTTGGAAGCAGCCGGTCTTGATAATCACTCAAATCTTTTTGGTGCTGGTTGCTTCGGTTTAGTAATTGAAATTCCCATTTTAGGAATATCGTCGGTTAAGGACTAGCTTTGTTATCTGGTTTTTAGTGGTAGAATTAGGTGGTTTAAGAGACGGTTCATTCCGAGTCGTGGAATGAATTCGGCTCGTCGTGGTGAAAAATGCATCGACGTTTTGATTCGGGTAGCGTAGGATCCTTCTAAGTGTTCCTGGGTGGTACTAGATCCGTCGATGTATGTGGGGTTTAAAATCTTTCGAGGTTGAAAATCTTGTAATCACTTATTTGGATAATGAAAGTTGTTGTTGAGCCAAAAAAAAAAAAAAAAAGTAAACGTACTGACTAAACTACTTAAATGACTAAGCTAAGCAACTTAGGTTCCGATTCGGATTTAAATTTGTTGGCTTTGAAAGTTTTAACTTAATTCTAAAATCTTTAAAGTTTGTTTTTCACCAATCACACTTTAAGTTTTCTGAAGTCCTAAAACTTTCCTAAAAAATTTCAAAGCCAAAATAACTAACTTTACTCTTAATATGATTTGTTTTTTCTTTCAAAGCCACAGATTTAGGCTCTTAACAATTTCCAAAGCCATTTTAATTTTTTAAAAGCCAAAAGTTTTAATAGTCAACCTAAAATTAAAGCTCAACAATAAAAGTTTTGAAAGTAAAAAACACTCGGATCTTTAGAGCATGACCAATGGGTAGTATCTTGGAAAGAAGTATCTGATTGTTTTAATATGATTAGTTGTAACATAATTGAATTATTAATTAAACTTAAATCATAAAGATGAAACATATCAATTATAAAGCTACACATGTAAAGAAGTATCTCCTATTCTTTTGTTGAAGTTTGCCTGCACTATCTTTTCATCCTTCTCTCTCCACTCTTTTTAGCTTTTTCAATGTAATTGATAGTTAGAAACTCTCTTTGATACCACCAATAAGGTTGTCCTTAGTGACACTTATTGCCTTTGGTGACAAATGGCCAAACTAAATTACACTTGGTGATTAATTAAGATGACTTAGTAACAAATGACTAAAACTTAGTATAATGACAAATGTCCAAATTACTTTATGATTAATCTCTTGTATAAATAGATATCTAACCTCTCAATTAAACTAACTCATTTATTGATAACAATCTTAAAGATTAACTTTCACATACAAAGTTCCAGCAACACTTTAAAATTTTCAAAGTAAGTCTCAAGAGTAGTGTGGTTGTTAAGTTTGCAAATTCTGTTTTGAATGATGCAAAACAGTATGTCAGTCTAGGTTTTATCTTGGAACTCAATAATCATATGCATAAACATCTCACTTATGAACGATAACAAAGTGATTATATCACGATTCAATATATTCGTTTATTTTTACGTCGATTTTCAAACATTTTACCAATTTATATTATTGCAACCATCATATTTTGCTTTGTAATTTTTAATATGGATTCTCGTGTCCTAACATATTTGTAATTAATAATATTTTTTGTTATCATCAGTCACAATTTTTTGTCATTAGTAAAGTTTTTTTTGTCATTACTCATGTTTTTTATCACTGGTAACGTTTTTTTATCATTACTCACGTTTTTTTGTCATCTGTAACGTTTTCTATCATTGGTAATGTTTTTTTATCATTACTTACCTCCTTTTGTCATTAGTAACATTTTTTTATCATTAGTAACATTTTTTATCACTACTCACAATTTTTTTTGTATAACATTTGACTTTGGTTGTGTTGAGTAGACACAGACCTCTCTTCCCAAACTCTCCTTTGAAAATAATGTCCAACACCGGTGTAGTTTTCCCGACGATAGACTTGGGAGAGGTTTCCGATGAGATCTTGAATCAGAAACTCCGTGAAGCCGGCGAGAGATTGGGATGCTTCAGAGTGATTAACCATGGAGTTTCTTTGTCTCTCATGTCTGAGATGAAGAAGACCGTTATGGATCTCTTTGAACGTCCCTACGAGGTGAAAGTACGTAACACTGATGTGCTACCAGGGAGTGGTTACAGATTTCGTCCAAGCGAAACCAATCCTAATTATGAAGCATTAGGTCTCCTCGACCTGGCTTCTCCTCAAGCTCTCAATACTTTCTGTGACCAGCTCGATGCTTCTGCTGAACAAAGGTTTTTGTCTTTTTTTCTTGTTTGGTCTCAAAATGGTATGGAACATTGATTTATGTCTTGATAATATTCAGGGAGATTATGCTGAAGTATGCAGAAGCTATTCATGGGCTTGCAAAAGATTTATCAAGGAGACTAGCAGAGAGTTACGGGTTGGCTGATACTACCAACTTCTTCAAATCTTGGCCAATCCAGTTTAGTATCAACAAGTATCATTTCAAACCCGAAACAGTCGGGAAAGTTGGTGTGCAGGCACACACAGATTTTGGGTTCTTGACGATACTTCAAGATGATGAAAACGTTGGTGGATTTGAAGCCATGGACCCTTCTTCAGGAACGTTCTTTCCCTTAAGCCCGTTGACAAACTCGCTTGCTATCAACCTTGGGGACATGGCGACAATATGGAGCAATGGAAGGTTGGGCAGCGTGAAGCATAGGGTGCGATGCGAAGCTAAAACCAGGTTTTCTATCGTCTCCTTCCTGTTGGGACCAGTGGATACAGATTTGGAAGCTCCAAGTGAGTTTGTGGATGCTGAACATCCGCGGTTATACAAGCCTATAAGTAATAAAGGGATACGAAGTCTCAGAGTGACAACGAACTTGATTGATGGAGAAGCTCTCAAACATATATCCTATGAATGAATGAACATGATGATGTAATGACATAAAAAGACTATTGTACTTTTTATTTGGTGTTCTTAAGATAGAGAAGTAAAGATGTAACTCTGTCTTATGGTATGTGAAAATTATGGATTTTCGCAATATATATAAATAAAAGACTTTTGTACTTAGTTTATGCAAACATTCTCACTGGTTCTAATTTTAATAGAAGCTAAAATCATGAGGATCTTGAACTAGTTTGATTCCACAAATTCTATACTCACAGTGTCTTACAAAGGGACGATGTTTCCTGTATTAGTTCCAGTCTTACCTTTGCAGCCATAAACAGGAGGGACATGGAATCACAGCTCCATTCCAAGCCCTGCTGCACAGTATATGGAGGGAGAGAAATGCAAGAAGACATGAGGAGCAACCAAGAGATGAGAAGTTCTTGGTTACTTGGGTGGATAAAACGATTAGGCTGAAGTTGCTGTCAGTCAAGGGAATGGGTAAACAACACTTTGAAGAGGGATTGGCTGCTTGGTTTGGAGCGAGAATACTTGGAAGTTCTTGAGAGAAGATTAGGATAATTTTCATTTTATGAGTATGTAATTAAACAAAAAAATGAAGCACTTGATGTAAAACAGTTTTGATTGAATAAATTTTACATTCATTCAAAAAAAAAGAAATAAATTGGTTAGTTTCCTTGAATTTTCATATCAGTTTTCACTTTTTCTTAACTAAATTGTTATGAAGTGAAAATGTAATAAGATATAGATAACATTTCAAGACTTTTGAACTATATATAGTCTAGCAGTTACATCTTATGCATCATACTAGTTCTATATAACATTATACTGTTTCTTTATCATCCCTTCTACCAATCAAATTCTAGTGCATGAATGTTGGTATACATATTTAACAGAAATGAAATATTATTAATTTACGATTTTTGCATATATTTAGTGTATGAATGTTGGTGTATTGAATTTGTTTAAGTTGATGACAAAAAAAAAAGAGTGTTGGTGTATATCTAACTGAAATGGAATATAATTAGATTTGTGATTTATTCATATATTTAGTGCATGAATGTTGGTGTATATCTAACTAAAATGGAATATCACTAAATTTGTGATTTTTGCATAGATTTAGTGTATAAATGTTGGCGTATATCTAACCGAAATAAATATTATTAAATTTGTAAATTTTTCATATATTTAGTGCTTAGTGTATCCATTACAGTTGACCAAAAAAGAGTAACGTTATTTTATCATTAGACACGTTTTATCATTAATCAATTTTAGGATGAGAAGTTTCGTACGTTTTCTTCTGATTCTTGAACTTCTTTATATAACATTATAATCTGGTTATGTTGAGTAGACAAAGGCCTCTCTTCTCAAACTCAACATTGAAGATAATGTCGGCCACGAGTGTATTTTTTCCGACAATAGACTTGGGACAGGTTTCTGATGAGATGTTGAATCAGAAACTCCGTGAAGCCAGCGAGAGATGGGGATGCTACAGGGTGATTAACCATGGAGTTTCTTTGTCTCTCATGTCTGACATGAAGAAGACCATTATGGATCTCTTTGAGCGTCCATACGAGGTGAAAGTGCGTAACACTGATGTGCAACAATGGAGTGGTTACACGGCTCAAAGCGAAATCAATCCTTATAATGAAGCATTGGGTCTCTATGACACGGCTTCTCCTCAAGCTGTCAACACTTTTTGTGATCAACTCGAGGCTTCTCAGGAACAAAGGTTAATTTCTCTTTTCTTGTTATTTTGGTTGGCCTCAAAAGGGTACGGAACATTGAGTTACCTCGGCTACATCTTCCTTGAGGATTAGTCTGTCTTTCCATAGGTCCAAAATACCCCAGATTAATAAAAAAAACATTGAGTTGTGTGTTAATATTTTGTAGGGACATTATGGTGAAGTATGCTGAAGCTATTCGTGGGCTTGCAAAAGATTTATCAAGGAGACTAGCAGAGAGTTATGGTTTGGCTGATACTACCAACTTCTTCAAATCTTGGCCAAGCGAGTTTCGTATACACAAGTACCATTTCAAAGCCGAGGCAGTTGGGAAACCTTCTGGTGTGAATTTACACACAGATTGGGGGTTCTTGACGATACTCCAAGATGATGAAAACGTTGGTGGACTTGAAGCCATGGACCCTTCTTCTGAAACGTTCTTTCCCTTACCCCCGTTAGCAAACTCGCTTGCTATCAACCTAGGGGACATGGCTACAATATGGAGCAATGGAAGGTTATGCAATGTGAAGCATAGAGTGCAATGCAACGAAGCTAAAACAAGGTTTTCTATCGCTTCCTTCTTGTTGGGACCAATGGATACAGATTTGGAAGCTCCAAGCGAGTTTGTGGATGCTGAACATCCGCGACTATACAAGGCTATTAGTCACAAAAGGTATCGAAGTCTTAGAATGGCAACGAATTTGCATGATGGAGAAGCTCTCAAGCTTATATCCTATGAATGAATGAATATGATGTAATGACATAAAAAGACATTTGTACTTTTTGTTTGGTGTCCCTAAGATAGAGAAGTAAAGATGTAGGTATGTGAAACTATGGATCTTCAATACATAAATATTTTTTTACATTAACATCTTTGTGGCTGTATTGTGAACAAACACGAATTAACCTTAAAGAAAGCAAAAAAAACTTTTAAAAAAGCTAAACGAATTGAGGCAAATACCCATTACGGTAAACAACAAATGTGGCCAGACACTTCAAAATTAACAGGATGCAACACTTCTCTTTGAGTTTATTCAAACATTCTCACTTGCTCTAGTTTCCACAGAAGTTAAAACTCATGAGGTATCTTGAACTAGCTTGATTCCCAAGATTCTATCCTCACAATGTCTTACAAAAGGGACCATGTTTCCTGTGTTGGTTCCGGTCTTACCATTGCAGCCATAAACAGGAGGGACATGGAAACACGGCTCCATCGAAATGGCACGACCACAAGGTGGATCAGGAACTGTGTGGTTTACTGGTTCGTAGAGTATCCATGACTTTAACCCGCCCATACCTTGAGCCACGTATCCGAACGTAGACGAAGCGCTGATCATAACTTCATCAGTCATACTCAAGAGAATCATCTCAGCAAGGGTCTTTTTGTTGTGCAACTTCTTGTCACTCTGCTGATACGCTTCTTGACTTGGCTGGTGAACTACAACTACATCTCCTGTCGAAGTCGGATGTTCCCAATACATACTCTTAAGACTCTCCGAGTATCCAGAAGTCAGAGAAGTGACTAGGACAGCTTTGAGTTTAGAGGGTTTCTCTGTGGTGGTGACTTTCTCATGAGTGTCTACTTCTGGTAACAGTTTCTCTCTTTGCGTACAGGCTACAATCTGATCCATCACATGCTTGATGGGAGGAGGACTTGTTATTTTTTCGAAAACTCTTACTTGGATCCCAAGTCTCTCGTCTGCTCTTGACAAGTAAGCAATGTAAGACCTTGTAACCATGCCCCAGACTTGGTTTGTAGGGTGGAGAAGATACCTACTCAAATGGTGGAAGACAGTATCTTTCTCTGGGAACAGCTTGATGAGTTTGGTCTGAAAGCTAGGGATCAACCATAGAGATGGAACAAAGTATTGATTTGACTTAGCGACCAGCCAAGGCACTTTCCCTATGATCATTTGGTTATCTTCACAGAAGAACATCTGATCATGATCACCATAATCATGGAAAAGATAAAGATAAAGTTGGGATGGGACTGTAGTTTAGTTAATGCAATGATTCTTCAACATTGTTCCATAACAACGCGAGTACTCACGGTTGAAGCTATCAAGCTGATCCATCAACGGAGAATCAAGAGGAAGAAACCAAGAAGTCCCAGGGAAAGGCTCGCAGAAGAGGTCGCTTGTATCACTCCTCTGGTCAACAAGCATGATTCTCTCTGTCAAGAGAGCATATAGGAACACAGAAACCATAGAGATCATCCTGTTTCCTAACCCTAACCCTGACAACGGCGACACACACAACACATACCGGCATTCATCACCAGAGTTGCTTACATGATTGTGACCAAGCTTCTCTGTAGCGCTCTTGTAAGCTTCTGTGCCTGGACCGCAACGCTTGTGGAGCATCTCGTAGCGTCTTAGCTTAGAGATGAGATGTTGAGAAGGCTTGTAAGGTGAAGTCTTGCGATACAAGTAAGACTGATACCTACTCAAGCAAGTTCTGCTATGAAAACGGACTTGTGGAGGTTGAAGATGTTAGAGGATTCTTGTAGTATCACCAAGCAAAGTAGTAGTAAGCAAGTGGTTATTCCTATCGTGAGCTTCATCATCCCAGAGATTATAAACGGCATAGTTCTCTTCATTATTTCTATTTTGTTGCATGTATATATATATTAAATATTGATCCTGGTTTCGGGAAACGTGATCTAAAAGGTATGCTTAAATCATTAACCTGGCTCTGATACCATGACAAGTTTATGAATGAATGAATATTAACTTGTATCTTGTCCATTAACATTGGCCTTAGCCGAGTATTTATACAAACCTCATGATCTCTCCTAAACCTAATTGGAATAAATGGAAAGAACTAGAATAGGAAATATAGATATACAAATCTATGTAATATCTATCGTAATAACTACTAAACTAGTAAGAAGGCCTGTTTATAACTATTGTAATCACTGTCATGTTAAATTTAGCAGTTGGCCTGTCACGTTTTTGGATTGTTTTTGATAAGTTTCTTGGGCTTCCAACTTAAAACCAATTGGCAATTAGTGGATTGGCCCAAGTCCCTTATATATTACTCAAGTCCCTTTCATATATTCGATGTGGGATCTTCTCTCCAATACCCTCCCTCGAGATAATGGTGCGTATAACCATTAATCTCGCAGAATCCATCATACCCCCTCCGAAATCATGCTTTATTTTCTAGCGATCTCGGCGGAACTGAACCTTCTATGGGCCATCAGCTAATGGGATGATCGGGCCACTGTCCGGGCCGGATTAATGGGTCAGGGTATTGGGCCAGCTCTGATACCATGATAAGTTTCTTGGGCTTCCAACTTAAAACCAATTGGCAATTAGTGGATTGGCCCAAGTCCCTTATATATTACTCAAGTCCCTTTCATATATTCGATATGGGATCTTCTCTCCAATAGTTTTATCAACTAAATCGTTACTCTATTTCTTTCTGATTATATAAAGTAAAACTTCAGAGTGTGACGTAGTATACAACCATACACACACAAATATATAAATAGTCAAACATACTTTGGTGATTATTTCGATTTCTTAGGATTTACAATGATGGTGCCCAAAAAAAAGAGAAGGATTTACAATGATGAACATAGAAGATGGTGAAGGATTAAAATCAATATTCACCAACTAGCTTAACTCCTGTAATATGATCCTTACAAAACTTAATGACGTTATATACAATTTATTTATAGATCTTTGGTAACAATGATGTATGTAGAAGAAGATGAGAGCTTACAATCAAACTTCATTAGCGAAATCAACTAGCTTAAGCCCTGTGAGCCGATCCTCACAAGGCGTAACAAAGCGGGTGATCTTCACCGTCTTAGCTTGACAACCATAGATCGCAGCTCTGAGGAAACATGGCTCCATCGATATGGCTTTAACACACGGAGCTGTCTGGTTCTTTGGCTTGTAAAGTATCCATGGCCTTAATCCTCCGAGTCCTTGAGCAACATATCCGAACGTAGAGGAGTTGCTTGTGACAAGTTTATCAGTTAGGCTTAGCAGATAAATCTCAGCGAGTGCCTTTTGGTCGTGAAGCCTCTTGTCCGTTTGCTGATACACTTCTTGGCTTGGTTGGTAAACTTGCACCATGTCTCCTGTCGAGCTAGGGCCTTCCCAGTACATGGTCCTTAGATTCTCTGAGTACTCCGGGTAAAGAGATGTGACAAGAACGGATATGAGTTTCGGTCTTGTTGATGTATTAGTAACTTTGGATTCTGTTGCAGCTACTTCAGGTAAGAGGCTCTCTCTTTTGGTACAGGCTAGGATCTGGTTCATAACGTGCTGGAAGTATCCGGCTGGCTTGGTTAGAACTCGTACTTGAATCCCAAGTGTCTCGTCTGCTCTTGATAAGTAAGTATTGTAGGATCTAGTGATCATACCCCACACTTGGTTTGTAGGGTGAAAAAGATAGCGGCCTAGATGGTGGAAGACGGTGTCTTTCTGTGGGAATAGCTTGCTTAGTTCGGTTTGGTAACTAGGGATTAACCATAGAGATGGAATAAAGTAAAGGTTTGCGTTGAAGACCAACCAAGGGACTTGTCTGATGAGGTTTTGGTCTCTTTCACAGAAGAACATCTTATCATGATCCTCATAATCATGGATAAGATAAAGACATAGGTAGGAAGGGACGGTTTCCCTTATAGTGGACTTGATGGTATTGTTCTTCAACATTGTTCCATAACAATGTGAACCATTCTTGTTGAAGCTATCTAGCTGATCTGTTAATGGAAAATCCTGAGGGAGTAGCCAGGAAGTACCTGGAAAGGGCTCACAGAAGAGAGATCTTATGTCGGTGCGTTGGTCAAGAAGAATGATTCTCCCAGTCAAGAGAGCATAGAGGAACAGAGAAGAGAGAGTAAGTATTCTGTTTCCAAGCCCATAAACAGCAATCCACACAATGTATCTGCATTCACCAACGGATCTACTCACATTCTGATAATGACCAAGAATCTTTATTGCTTCCTTGTAAGCCTTTGTGCCTGGGCCGCAACGCTTGTGGAGCATCTCATAGATTCTAAGCTTGGAGAGAAGATATTGAGAAGGCTTGTAAGGTGATGGCTTGCGATACAAGGAAGAATGGTACCTACTCAAGCAAGATTCTTCATCAAACTCTTTAGTAAGAAGCCCTCCTAACAGCTCATCCCTTGGTTTTCTTGAATTCGTTTGACCTATATAGGAAATGTCAAAGGAGATTTCTTGATTTAACAAAACCAAAAAGATGAATGAGTTTACCTTTGATTGTAGCATCAAGAGGCTGATGGTTGAAGGTAAATAATGATAGTAACATCAGTGAAGAAAGTAGTAAGCAAGTGACAACTGTTGTCAGCTTCATCTTCAAATCCAGAGCTCAGAAACTTGGCCAGAGATTAGGTGTTACTTACTAAGACATGTTTACGTAGAGCTATCTATCAAAGAGTTCAAGTGTGACTACTAGACTAATTCTAATTGTGGTAGAAGAATCTTCTACTTTTTATAGTAGATGTGATGATAAATGTGTGCATAGTGCTGTTACTGTGGGTGACGGTGAAGCTTCTTGTCTTTTTGTTGGTACAATCACAATCTTATCTTTTTGACCTACCTTTTTAATGATGGAAGGGACCTGCCTGAGGCTGCCTCTTCCACTAAACGTGAACCACAAGTCTCTTATCTGCAGTTGATAAGTGAACATTGTAGAAAATACACTAAACCTTCAACTTATTACCTATTTAGGCAAGAATCCTCAAAAAAATGAGAAATGGATTTCAGTACTCTTTTTTTTCGTAAAATCTCAAATTATTTGAACTATAATTTTGAAATTTAGGTTGATAAAGGAATTTGTTTATATTTATTGTTGAGAAAGATTAACAATTCTCTTTGAGAAGACAATATAAGAAATGCAATGTTATTTTAAAAATATACACACGAAATGTCATTCATTATTAATTCACACATTTGTACGAAAATTTCCCATTCAGTTATGTTTAAATTTTCTTATAAACCTTTCACAAATCTTCCATATTTTTCCCTTTTAAAAATTTCATATAGAATTTGAAATAGTTAAATACCATTTCATAACTTCTCTCTATCAAAGTCTTAAAGTCTCGACTCTCAGTCATACATTTCCCTCCAAAATGATTAGAAAGAGTGGAGAAATGTTGGGTCCACACTCACACGCAGAGACAGACAAAATGTCACATGTATGTGTGTGGACTGATCCGAATGTGTGTGGTTACTATGCAATAATGGAAGGACACCGCAAGACATGAATATGCCTAACCCTTTGCATTTTATTAACGATAGCAAGCTAGAAACTTCAGTAGGGGCGGACCTAAGCCACCTAGGTGAGAGAGAGGTGATCTCGGTCCGCCCCTGAACTACATGGCCACTGTCATATAGGAAGCTTATCATAAGTTTATAGAAATTAGAGACATGAACATTTCACTTGATAGGGTTTGCTACAACGTCGCATTTGATGCTTTGATTAAGCTTTATAAAGTTGATAAAACTATACAATTGTTGCTAGAGACGACGGATGAAATAATAGCTCTTGACTTTAACCGGTGGTTGCTGTCCACAAGGTAGATATGACCAAGCCCTTGTCTTCAGGGGCTCAATGTTCAAGTAAAGAAACTACTTCATACAGTTATACAAGTATCTTCAGGGCTTCAGTTCTTAAAAAAAAAAACAGCTAGAGCCAGAGACGGAAAAATACAAAAACAGAACCGCAGCTTTGCTAATGCTTGAGAACAGAGGAGCCGCCATAAAGGTAGAAACTTTGTTTACAAGTTATCATATTAAAATCTTGTGCTATGTATAACAATGTGTTTCTATGCATTAAAATATTGATACAGCGGATATAATTACGTACAATCTTCTATTAAACATTTAAATAATTATTAATAGACAAGAATCAAAAGATAGATAAACAATGATCCTCTGTTTCAGTAACTCAAAAATAATCCAATGAAATAAAAGCTAAAGAAGGAACTACTACAACTCATCAAACAGCTTAAGCCCATCATTATCACGATCCTCACAATGCTTTACAAACGGAAGAACCTTCCCTGAATCAGTTCCCCAATCAGCATCACACCCATGAGACGGTGAAGTAAGATGACAAGGCTCAATCGAAGTAGACCGAACACACGGCGGATCAGGAACCGAAGCATCCCTCGGCTGATACAATAACCAAGGCTTTAACCCTCCAAGACTATGAGCAACGTACCCAAAAGTGGACCTCGCGCTCGTGACAACGTTATCAGTTAAACTCAAAAGATACATCTCCGTTAAAGCCTTTTGGTCGTGTATCTTCTTGTCTGTTTGTTGATACCTTTCTCCACTTGGCTGATAAACTTTGATGACCTCTCCTCTCGAACTATCTTTCTTCGAAAACATGTTCCTCAAACGATCAGAGTACTCTGGATACAGTGACGTGACAAGAACCGCTTTAACTTTCTGACTTTGAGTTACGTTAACCTCTTGTGTACCCGCGACTTGAGGTAGTAGCTTCTCTCTTTGCGTACAGGACAAGACCTGGTCCATGACGTTTTTTAAATACCCCGCGCCGCCGCTGAAGACACGTATCTGAATCCCGAGCCTCTCGTCAGCTCTAGCTAAGTGCGCCTTGTAGTAACTTGTGATCATACCCCAAACTTCGTTCGTCGGGTGGTAAATATACTTAGCCAGGAGATGAAACACTGCTTCTTTCCGCGGGAAGAGCTTCACCAGTTCTGTCTGAAAAGCTGGATTAAACCATAGAGAT
Organism: Brassica napus; assembly: GCF_020379485.1. Classification (NCBI taxonomy): domain Eukaryota; kingdom Viridiplantae; phylum Streptophyta; class Magnoliopsida; order Brassicales; family Brassicaceae; genus Brassica; species Brassica napus. The sequence continues at coordinate 41,780,836 of NC_063442.1, forward strand.
GGGACGAAGTAGACGTTGGCCTTAACAATCAACCAAGGGACTTTATCGATCAGTGTTTGGTCTTTCGGACAGAAGAACATCTTGTCTTCGTCCCTTGAATCGTGTAGGATATGAAGATAGAGATGCGGTGGTGTTGAGTTTGTGCTGATGGCATGATTGTTCAACATTGTTCCGTAACAACGAGAGTATCCCTTATTGTATCCATCGATCTGCCTCGTCAAGGGGAAGTCACGAGGGAGCAACCACGAAGTACCTGGAAACGGCTCGCAGAAGAGATCGTTAATGTCTTTGCTTTGATCAACGAGAACGACTCTGTCTGTTAATAGCGCGTAGAGGAAGACGGATGCAAGAGTTAGTATTCTGTTTCCGAGACCGTAGACCGCGACCCACACGATGTATTTGCATTCACCAACGGTTTCGTTTGCGTAGTTCTTGTCGTTATGACCAATAAGATTCTTGGTTGCTTCTTTGTAAGCTTGTGTCCCTGGACCGCAACGCTTGTGGAGCTTCTCGTAGCTTCTTAGCTTAGAGATGAGATACTCGGAAGGCTTGTATGGAGATGGCTTGCGGTACAAGGATGATTTATAGTACCTGCTCACACAAGAACGTTCGTCGAAATCTGGTGTTAATAGCCCTCCTAACAACTTATCCTGAGGTGTTTTAGATTCTTTTGAACCTATTAATCACAAGAAAAAAAATAAAATAAATATAAGTTCAAGAAAAAAACATATTCAAACGATTAAATGGTCTTCTTGTGTGTTTACCGTTGATTGTAGCGTAAAGAAGTTGGTCGTTGAAGTTGTTTGGGGATGATAGTAAGAATATGGAACCAATGAGTACGCTGGTGAAGATGAATGTTATCATAAACTTCATCTTCAACCCCAAAGTTTTGAGGACATCGCTGGAGATCTGAAACAGGTGATGATACATTGTTGACTTTACTTTGATCAGTTATGGTCAGAGATGCTTCAAAAGGTATATATATATATCTAACGTCTACAACTCTTATTAGTGATCCAAAGTGGACGAAGCATGATATTTATTAATAAAAGTTTGAATATTCTAATGTGTCATTGTTATGTTGTGCCCATCAACGAACCCCGAACGTGACTCAAGTTTTGTTTAATGCATATAAAAGTCTTCATATTCGAATTATACAAATCATCAAGTTGTATTGTGGATTTAACAAACAAGGAAATGACCAATGAAAGAGCTGTTTTGAATAATCAACAAGAGCTGTAATTTATTTCAAAAACTTGGAATCTATACAATACATCACATGTCATGTATTATTATGATCTTGATCTTTTCTGTAATCATGAATTATTGTTGAATTGACAAATCATATTCATTTACTTATTCAGCTAATAAAAATCTTTGGCTCAGATGCGTAAGATCCCGTTGTTGACTGAGAGAATATAAAAAGTAAGCAAATTTGATTGGCAAAAAACGAGTTTCCTAGAATGGCCTAACTTGAGCCTCCACATATCAATTCAATAGACCATGGTTTTTCTTAATGCTTTTACCATTTGACAACTTGTATTTGAAAAGATATCCCTATTTTAAAATGATGACTTTTATATAGTATTTTTAGAGAAAACTTACCGCAACTACCATAAAATAAAATAAAATAAAAGTTATTTATGTATTTTTAATTTGTAATGAAAACTTAATGCATGTAGCATTATATATTGATTTTTAAGTAGATTTCGTTCTCTGAAAACAAACTACTCCCAAAACCAAAATAAATAAATAATTAACGACCTTCAGCAGAGTCGTTACTCTGTTTCCAACGGTTTGAAACAGAATCTGAAGCAGTCATTTTATAACAATTGCTGCCACTGGGCCTTTAACAACTGGGCCCAAAATTAATAGACACAACAAGCCTAGCCCTTCATGCCATTTAACCAATCGAAATCAACAACTAAACCAGCCTCAAAACTAAGGTTTTCACTTAATAGATTATCACTTTTAAAAAGTTAAAACATATTTCAGTAAGTTTGAATGAAATTTTAATATTGAGACCTCTAAACCAAGGTGATCAGTTTTAATTCATATTTCATGCAGACTTTTATCGAAATAGATTTTTTACTTCTACTTAACTGCTTTTTTTTTTTATCAAATATGAATTAAACGTATGTTTTAGATATAAATACAGTAATTATATATTGAATGTGAGATTAAATATGAACAGAGAACCAAAGGTATAAACGTTTAAATATTTCATAACGTACGTACCTTTATGAATTGATCATATGTTGTTGGTTGAATTGATCTTTGATAATATGTCTGTTCTCCAGCATATGAACCAGATGATTGTTTGGAATCCATGGTGTTCAATCAAACAAATAGAAAAGGAATTTGTTCAAAAAGAAAATGTGTTTTTTTATTGAAAACACGAATAACTTAATAAACAATGATGAAGATAGTAAATCATGTGTTTAGTAAAAACACTATTAAAAAAAAACAAGAAAAACCAAGACAAAAGAAAAAAACAGACTACCAATAACAAAAAAGAACAAAGAGATGAGTAAACAAAAGGGCAGAGAAGTTTTTTTTTTGAGAAAATTCAGGAAGTTTTGGCTTAAACAGAGAGAGAGAGAGAGAGAGAGATTAAACTGAAACGTTCTTATATATACATACTAGGGTCGGCCCGCCCTACGGGCGGGATTTACTTTACTTATGATATATGTAACTATGTAATTGTATATTTTCATTGTGTGTGTTTTTGATAAGTTTTTGCAAGAGAATTGTATAATAACGTATGTAGTTTTTAATAATATTAAGGTGTGCAAGGATTAGAGATTATGTATGTTAAGATTAATTATGTTTGATTTCGATGTTTGTGTTTATATTAATAAATTGCTGCCTATAACTTATCATATTGGGTGGATTAGGTGTAGGTGTTCTTGTTTTTTTTTTTTATAATAATTATGAATTCATAGTTTGTTGGATAATTGTGAATTGCTATATTTTTGGTTTTCAAGAATAAGGTTAGTGGTTCTCATAATTATCAATTTGTACGAATGCATTCGTTACGTTTTATATTAGGCTGAATATGATATTTAAAACTGTATAAAATATTAAAAATATAAATATATTGTTTATATTATAAATCAACACTTAAATGTATAGTTATAATATCATTTCAAATATTTTAATTCGTCTAAGGTCATTACCTAGTTGTAAAGAAGATAAGAAAGTTACAAATTTTGAAGTTGAGATATAGTATTTGTTTACTATTTTGTAAATAGTTTGATTTTTTGTTAGTTTCTTATATTTTACAGTTTTAATTTAATATTTTGTAGTTTTCTATAAATGAATACTATAATTTTTAATGTGTTTTTGATGTAGTTAATTTTTATATTTAACTATTTAAAATAAGGTTATATTTTATGGAACCAAAGATAGCGAGTAATAGTAAAGAAGATGAAGATAGATATAAATTATTTTTTTTACGTTGTTGAACTCTGTTTATTTTAGGTTGGGATGATGTAATTTTTTGTTTTTCTAATACTTTCTTTAATTTATTTTTTAAAACTTTTGATAATCTTTATAAATTTTGTTTTTTGCATGTATGAAAATATTAAAAATTACAATAAGTATATGTATTTTGTATTTTATTATATGAATTTTGAATAAGATTATATGTTGGGATGATGTAATTTTTTGTTTATTCTAATACTTTTTTAATTTTTTTTTTACTTTTGATAATTTCTGTAAATTTAGATTTTGTATGTAAATATGATGTCACGATAATATTAAAAATTGCAATAAATTTATGTATTTTATATTTTATTATATGAATTTTGAAAAAGATTATATGTTAACATATTTATGCCAATAAATTAATTTAATTGAAAATGAACCCATTCTTAAAAATATTTAAAAAACATTCACTTCCTGCAACATTGATACTGAGAATTAGGTTATTTTCCCGTGAAAACTTAGAAACAAAATAACTTATCTAAAATATATATAAAAAGTGAAATAGATTAATTGTTTTTCTGTTCATTCGATAATGAGAATATATTTTTAATATGATAAACAATACAATCTGTGTTATTTACAGAATCATAACACACCGTACACAATGAAGCCACTTTTATATTACTAATTCTTTATTTTGTCCTTGACGACAATGACAATTCTTAGTGTTAAAAATAATCATTAATTTTGGTCATTCTTTTCTTTTTTTTTGAACAAATAATTTTGGTCATTCTTCTTCACTTATTTGTAGGGTAGAACGTGAAGCTTTTATCTACCATCTACACAGTTCAGCTTCGTCTTGAGCATAGTACTAAGAGAATATAGCTGAAGTGTTAAAACTCATCACACAGAAAATGATACAAATATGCGTAAATCGCTAGAACATATTGCTTTTCTGAGCTTCACTTAGCGATCTTTTAAGAAGCCGTAGGAAAATCAAAAACTCCATACCAGTTTTCTTAAGTAGCTTTTCCGGCACCTCTTTCTTCTCCTTGATTATATCCGTAGGGCCTAAAAACTGAGCTGATTCGTCTAAAACATTAGCCTTGTCCACATCCTATCCGTAACCACCATATTGTTCTGTTTCTATGTTATACTCTGCAACCACAACAAAAAAAACAGGTCAGGGCGATTCCAAGACCACAGCTCTGTTATGTCGAACCAGATTATCCCATTGAAACATCCATAATCACAACTCGGCTTCTTCCTGGATTGAAAGCGAAAAACCCATTTGATATGTGTCAGTAACTTACGCTTTAAAGAATGTATGTTTGTCTTCCATTTGATAAGACTACTGATGTAGCTAGTGTAACCTGCCATTGCACCATGAACAACGCTATGGGCAAGAAGTATACAGTCAACATTGTTTGATGCATTTCTTGAACAGTTCGAATCATGTATGTACGATCTAAAAGCAAGAAACGAATAAATGAGTTTGAAAGGAGTACCTTCGGAGGGAGTAATACGATCTTCTCGGTTTCGACATAAAGCTCTAACTATCGGATCCACGCTAGTTAAAATATAATAATACGATCTTCTTGGTTTCGTCTTGGTTTGTAATAGCCTTAGTTAGAGCTTTTTTCTTCGTCAGCTTGATTTGAACCTCACAACTTCCACCTCCCATTCAACAGTTTTCAAACCCTCTCTTTCTTCCAGAGACTTCTCTTTTGGTTCCTGCTCATGATCATCAAGATCGAACCTCACCGGCACTTTTGGCTCAGGCATCTTATTATTCTTTAACTGAAACCTCACAACCCTGAGTGGGTTTGACCTTCTTTCTAAGCCGGAGGGATTTGTCAATCTTCTTGGCATTGTGCAAGCAATGGGAACCACAGCCATGTAACTTCAAAGCTTAGCATCTCAACCAATGTAGCTACTATGCCGGCTATCATCTCTATGCCTTTGTTTCCCTGATCAATGCAGAGATTGAACAATGCTGCCACAGCTGCTCTCGGGTCCCGTTCAAGAGAAGATTCAATAAAGCAGGCATTGTACTGCCTATTATGATCTTGTTCTCACTCACGGAACTCTAAACAGTGTCGCTGCTATGTCTACGCGATTAGTTCTCATATGATCGATTGCTCTTCCGCTGATGGATCATAAGCATTTCAAAAAACAGAGCAGCCATCATCTCTACATAATCAAGTAGAATTTTAACGTAAGGTTGAAGAGAAATGGTACCGTTAAGAAGACGTGTGAAAATGCGGTTAGATTCAGTTCGACTCCAGGTTTCAGAGACAGAAGCAGAACCTGATACATCATATAATCATAAATATATTTAGCTTTATGCTCGATTCAAAAAAAGTTTTTATCAGAAACTTATCCATTTACTTACTGTTTTGTGATGGTTTCATTGAATCCTTCAGCACCTTCTCTTCGGACTTCTGACCCAATTTCCCATCGAACCAAAAGAACTCTATTCCTCTTCTTCTCAAAGGAATCTCCAGATGATGCAAAAACAAAGTATATTTGGGCTTGCTGTGAAACCGTGAAAACTCTTCCTATTTCTTTACAATATCAACACCGAATAACCACTCCGTTGGGCATGGATAAGATTTTTTTTCTTCAGTAATATCCTGCAAATTGTTTAAAACTATCATACAATAATCTACTTTTTAAAACAAAAACATTGTTGAAAACTAAAATCTACTGAAGCAAAAATCTTACATATGAGATTTAACTCAAATGATAAGATTTGTAAATCTTAAAGGAAAAAGTTGGGTTTGTTCTTTTAAATCCCCGGAGCTACCTTGGCATCAAGGAGAGCATATCGACGCCCATAACGATCTAAGAAGAAATCCAAAAGAATCGGTTGAATGTAGCCCGTAACAGTTCCGGTTTCCCTTTGTCAGCGAGAAGAAATCCCCACCGCGCCTGACGTCTCTCGCCTCCCATAACCGCAGCAACTACCAGATTTCAAATCAGAAAGAAGAACTTTCGAGTTAGCCATTTCCCCATGAATCAACAGATCAAGAATATGATTTTGAGAGGGGAAAGGCTTACCTTTTTATACGCTCAGTGACACCGCCTTGCCGAAGGGAAATTCGCATTCAAGGCTAGATATGGTTGATGGAGTTAAGAAGATGTTTAATGCGACGAATCTGTAACTGAGAGCGTTTCGGTTGATGAGAAATAAGATCAGACGACGTGATCGAAACGCTACGAACAGATTCATCAACTCGAACTCAGCAACTTGATGTCTTCAATGGCGGAGATGAACCCTAATTTTCCATTGGACATGTTAGAAGATAATTAGGGATGGGTTTATTCAGCCATGCCAAAAACCCACAAAATTAACAGTAGCCCAAAAGAAACGTTGATTCCTTTTAATGAAACGCAGTGTTGGACACGTGGAAGACTGTGGGAGCTTGACTTAGTGACGTGGCTCTCTCAGGAGAGAGGCACATTTTTATATATATATAGATACACACGTATTAAGATTGATGTTAATTAGATCTCAATATGCTGTCGAAAAAGAAAAAAAAAATCTCAATTTGCTAAAAAAATGTTACTATATTTTAATAACGTCGATTAACAACAAGTAAGGTAATATTGACTATTTTCTAGGACCAATGTAATATGCCTATTTCCATATATATTTTTTTATTCATTTCCATATTTTTGTTGATATATATACACACTAATGACGCTATAATATGAATCAATAGTCATTAATTACTATATACCAATTGATTTCCATGGAATTGGAATCAAAATGTATATAGATTTAATGTTGTAATGTTGTGATGTGTGTGATTTCCGTATTTTTAGTAAATACAAAAATATCCACGCAATGCATGCAAGAAATTTAGTGATGAAGGGATATGTTGTTATAGAAAGCTACGCTTAAATTAATCGCGTCAAATAAGCGGTAACTCTATATCAAATATAAGTCAATTTGTCTTTTTAAAACCATACAATAAAACAAATAAAATCTCCATGATTCATGGGACTTTCCTATTAGACTCGGATTGTTTCCGCAGAAAGAACATCTTAGTATAATCCCATGTCATGGAGAATATGAATATGAAGGTGCAATGGGATTGTAGTGGAGTTAATAGCATGATTCTTCAACTCTGTTTCCCAGCCCTGTGGCACACACACCATGTGTTCGCATAATTCACCATTAGTTCTGCTTGGATGATCCTCGTCGCCATTACCAAGCTGCCCTTGTACTCTCTCTTGTAAGCATCTCTTCCTGGACCGGGACGCTTGTGAAGCATCTCATAACTTCTAAGCTTAGAGATGAGATATTGAGAAGGATTGTATGGTGATGGCTTGCGATACAAGGAAGACGGTTCCTGCTTTGATTCAGTTAATATATATGTATGTGTGCTTAGATCTAAATTGTGATTAAGTTAACAGAACTTTGATCTACAAATCTTGTATTATTGTGACCATCAACGAACTCCAAAACATTTAAAATTCACTAATTAAATATTTTTTATTACAAATACAAAATAAAATGTTATAAATTAATGATATAATTCGATTTTGGAAGATCTTGTTTATCTGTAAATTTAAGTTCCAGTCTGTATGTCATAACTCACTAAGAAAATGCTTTAAAAACGACAAATTGTAAGAGCACATAGACAAAATCATTTACATTCTAAATGAAAAGCAAGCCAAGATATATGGTCAGTTTATCTATATATATATATATATATATATATATATATTACAAACTTTCCTCTGTTTTGTTTACTTGTGCATATGATGATCAGTAGCCTTTACATACAATCAATATTCATAAAAAAAAAACTATTTGTTTCAACAGGATAAGATTTATAACTCATCTTTGGTATCATCAAATAGTTTAACCCCATCATGCCTAGTATCCTCACAATGTCTTACAAAAGGAAAGACTGTCGCCAAGTCAATTCTCTTTTTGTTCTCACATCCATGACTAGGAGAAGTAATGTAACAAGGCTCCATGGATACAGCAAGAACACATGGTGGGTCAGGAGCTCTGCCTCTAAATGGCCGATAGAGTAACCATGGCTTCAACCCTCCAAGACTATGAGCAACATATCCAAACGTAGACCCTGCGCTTGTGACAATGTTATCAGTTAAACTCAAAAGATAAATCTCGGCGAGCGCCTTTTGGTCGTGTAGCTTCTTGTCTGTTTGCTGAAACCTTTCTCCACTTGGCTGATAAACTTGTACAAGGTCTCCTGTAGAAGTTGGTCTTTCCCAATACATGTTCTTTAGGTTGTTGGAGTACTCTGGATTCAGAGATGTGACAAGAACAGCGTTAAGTTTCTTGCTTCTTGATGCATTAATGACCGGTGTAGCTAGTTCAGGCAACAGTTTCTCTCTTTGTGTGCATGCAACGATCTGGTCCATCACGTGCTGGACATAACCAGCTCGTCTGGTGAAAACACGTACTTGGATCCCTAGTGTTTGGTCTGCTCTTGATAAGTAAGCGTCGTAGGATCTTGTGACCATACCCCAAACTTGATTGGTCGGGTGAAAAAGATATCCAGCCAAGTGGTAGAAGACGGTTTCTTTGTTTGGGAATAGTTTGATTAGTTCGGTTTGGAAGTTTGGATTAAACCACAGAGATGGGACAAAGTACACATTGGCTTTGACAATCAACCAAGGGACTTTATCGATCAGTGTTTGATCCATAGGGCAGAAGAACATCTTATCTACATCCCTTGAGTCATGTAGGATATGAAGATATAGATGCGGAGGGACTGAAGTTGAGTTAATGGCATGATTACGCAACATTGTTCCATAACAACGAGAGTATCCCATGTTGTATCTGCCTATCTGACCCATTAATGGAAAGTCATGTGGGAGTAACCATGAAGTGCCTGGAAACGGCTCGCAGAAGAGATCACTAATATCTTTGCTTTGATCAACAAGAACGACTCTGTCTGTCAAGAGCGCGTGGAGGAACACAGAAGCAAGAGTGAGTATTCTGTTTCCCAGCCCGAAAGACGCGACCCACACAATGTATCTGCATTCACCAACAGATCTATTTGCATAATTCTCATCATCATGACCAATAAGATTCTTTGTTGCTTCCTTGTAAGCTCTTGTTCCTGGACCGCAACGCCTGTGAAGTACCTCATAGCTTCTTAGCTTAGAGATTAGGTATTCAGAAGGCTTGTGTGGAGAAGGCTTGCGATACAAGGAAGACTGATGCCTACTCAAGCAAGAATCCTCATCGAAATCAGCGGTTAAAATCCATCTTAATAGTTTATCCTTAGCTTCTTTTGAATCCACTATTATAACAACAAAAACGAAATATTAAGTCCAAAGCATCATTCTGTATAAGAAATCAAAACGATAAATGACCATATACCGTTGACTATAGCGCTAAGAAGCTGGTGTGTGAAGAGGTCTGAGAATGATACTAACATCACCGACCAGAGTACTAAGCAAGCGAAGACTGTTATCATAAACTTCATCTTGATACTCAAACCCCACGAAGACTTCATTGGAGATCTGACATAGTTGATGATACTTTTTGTATCAATTGTTATAAATGAGTTATCCAAGAGTTCAAAACTCTCATTGTGAGTTAATTCAAAGAAACGTATACGTCTATGAATATTTTTAATGTTTCTGCTGTGAAAATTGACAAACTGTGAATACAACCTTTTTTTTTTGAATGATTACTTCATGTACATGTTACGATAACATCATGATATGAACTAATTAACAATTTGTTTGGTTGTCAAAAAAAAGGAAACAGTGTACTGTTGATATTTCCACTAGTTATAATCAAATTCAACCAACTCACAAACTGTCTAAATGAGAAAGCAAAGGGCAAACTTTTTAATTCTAGCTTTTAGCAAAAAAATAAAAATAATAATAAATAATTCTAAGGAAATTGTAACTACCATGCAATACAATGAGATTGTTGCGTAAGTTATAAATCTTTTTAATAATAACATGACACCAAATTTGTTGTTCATCATCAAAACCTAGGGCTGAAGTTAAATTCAACTTAAACTAAAAACACTTTATTATTCTGTTAAGTTTTTGTGAAAGTAAAATCAGGTTTTATAATTATCGCAGCAAATTAATAATGAAGCAAAAATTGGAAAAAGGGAAATTGTTATAAAAAAAATTACTCAGATTAGCTCTAATCTTTTACTTAATTACTAGCTTAACTTTGTGTAATCAATATAATCTAATACTAGGTGTTTTGCCCGCACAAACGGACATAAACTTCTTATGAATACTTATTAGTTTATGTTTTATTAATCTAAAACCAACATAATAAGTTATTATTTATGGTTTTAAATAGTTAAATCAAACGTTAAAGTATTTATATATGTCAAATATTTTTTTTATCAAAATACATACTTACTATTGTGTTAATTTTTTTTTTAAAACATTAATATCTTAGAAAATATTTTAGAAAATATCTTTATATAATCTTTTTGCTTGACTAATATTTAATTATCAATTGTTTTTTATCTTAACTTTTTTAACTTTTAAAATAAACTAGGTGGTTTGCCCGCATATGCGGGCATAATTTTCTTTTGAACATGTATTGGTTATATTTTATTAGTTTGAAAATAATCATAATAAATTATTAGTATGTTCTTAAAATTTTTAAAACATCAAATTTTTATATATGGTAAAAAATTTCATACAAAATATATATATGCTTATTATTGTGTTGAAATTTTAAAAGCACTCGCCTATTTGAAATATTTTAGAAAATATATGTATACAAATGTTTTTGATTGATTAATATGTAATTGTAAAAAAAAATTATATCTTAATTATTAAATTTTATAATTAAAAATATTATTTTCAGATAATAACACAATATATATAAGATTTATCTTTTGATTTTGACATTATTAATTCATAATCTAATATAACATATAAATCTAATATTATTAACTATAAATTCGTTTTTAATTATATAATAAATTATATATAAAAGTTCATTAAAGATATAAACGATATTAATCGCTCTAACTTTTAATGTGAGAGCTCTGTTGCGAAAACTTACTTCGCAAATAATAGTATAAATAGATATGTACATAAAGACCAATTAACCCTAATAGTTCTTCTTTACTACAATTTTGCCATTATTCATTTAATTCCTTAGTAAATAAAAAATTAAAAAGGTGAAAAATAATTGAAACCCTAGCCGTTGTCGACCGGAATAAGAAAAACATTCTGAAAACAAAACCATTGTTTCTTCGAAGATGTTAATTTTTAAAATTGCCGGCAGTTTAATCTTCTCCTCCGAGTAGTGTCGACTTCACCAGTGGGAGGGTCTCTTGTTATCTCTGCTGTCAAACGCTCCGACGACGAGAACCACCATCTCTTCACCCGTCAATTACGTATGTCACTCCATGGTTTCGAATTTGTATTTTGTTTCCTCCGATTAATAAATTTTGAATTTCTGGAATATTGAAATATCCATGGAGTTTGGATAGCTTTAGATTTTGTGTTAAGTGTTATAGATCAGAATATTTGTTACAACGAATCATATGCAGCATTGCTTATGTGCTTCCGCTGCTGCAATTGCGTAAGTTTTGGTTACAGTTTGGTTTACTTATTTTATTTTGGTTTATTTAATTTAATTTGTTGTTTAGAAATATTTTGGTTTAATTCAATTGAAATATATATGTGCTTTAAGAAAATCAGAACTTAATGGTTAAATCCGGTTTTCAATAACCAGTTCGTTAAATAAAATTTAATTAATTTGTGGCCAAATAATTATTAAATATGTCGCCAAAGTAAACAAAAGTCTGTCAAATTGTAATTAAATTGGTCAAAAAATAAAATATTTCAAATTCATATTAAATTTTTCAAAATTAAGTAAATTTGTGGTCAAAGGATAATAAATCAGTTAAAACCCAAATAAATCTATCAAAAGTAGAAAAATTGGTGGTCAATGGGAAACAAATATATCAAACCTTATATAAATTTGTCAAAAAGAAGTAAATCTATGGCTAAAGGAATTAAAATCTAATTAAATATATGAATATTTAATAAATCTGTGACTAAATATGAGAGATATATCAAAATAAATATGTATAAAACTAAAAATCTAATTAACTCTATAGAAGTTAAGATAAATCTGTCGTCAAAGAAAAATAAAATAAAATTTAAACTAATAATTAAAATAAAGTTAGGGTCATTCTAGTAATAAGCTGATGAATTAGGGTCATTCTTGTAATAAAAAAATTGATTTAAAAGGGTTTTAGAGGGGTTTTTAACGTAGAAGCTACGTTGGCCACAGTTACGATCTCTGCTGAGGTAACAATGGTGATCACGTCATCAACGGAGAATGCAACCGATTCCAAACCTCCGTCAGAGAAACTCGGAGACTCGTCCCCGGAGCTCGGAGACTCGAACTCTTCGGAGAAGCTCGGGGACTCCTCAACCGTTTGGATAGATCCGGTAGAATCCGGATCAGAATCGGATCAACCAAAGGAAGGAGAGTGCGTGTTCTGCGCGTTCATGAAAAGAGGCGGTTGCAGAGAACCATTCACGGCGTGGGAAGTGTGCATGGAGGAAGCTGAGAAGAACAAGGAAGATATCTTCACCAAGTGTGTGGAAGTCAATAGTAAGTTGTTTAAATGTATGGACGCTCACTCCGATTATTACAAGCCCATTTTCGCGAAGCAAGCTGCTGCAGAACAGGTGAAGGAGGAGTTTGAAGCAGAGAAGAACAAGGTCGTCCAAGAAGAGAAGGAGATCTCTGAAGAGGAAGTGGCTGCGAGGAAGCAAGCTCAGGGATAAAAATTTGTAATGGCCCTTTTGTTAAAGTTTGTTTAAAGTTTAAGACCATTGATGGATGGTGATACTGATAATTTGATTTTACTTTGTTAATGCCCATGAACATTCATTCCAGTTGACAACTCTGGTTCTTTTGTGGTTTACGATCATTTGAATGTGATTTGGTGCCTAATGAACCAGTCAATGCCTGATCTTTTTTTTGTTTAAGCTTACTTGTTTGTTGTTTCACTTTGTCTCATCCGTAGCTGTTATCAGCCCCCATAGAATATGATTATTTGGTTACCTTGATTAGTCATGTTAACTCATCTATTATTAGTTCAGCTTTGGACAATGATGTTTATGAGTTAGCTGTTAGCGGCCGCCTAGCATAACTGACTTATTCTTTTGTTAGCTTTGATCTGAAGATTCTTTGATTTGAATGAGAGAATTCAAAGGCCAGCATTGTCTCTGGTTTACCTTTGTAACTATTTTTCGTCAAAAATTAAACTAGGATCAAAGTCGGTTCAAATCAGATTAGAGCAAAAAAGTGAGCATAAAGAATCTCATTCTCAAAAAAAAAAATCTAGTTTGAAAACTCATCTCATTCTCTCTATCTTTTCTATTTTCATGATTTTCTTGTTATTGTTATACGACTTCATGCAAACAAGCGTCAGAGTTGTTTTCAAAAATAAGGCGCAAAGGGGATTTGACCAAAAAAAAATAGGCACAGAGGGGAATTGACCAAAAAAAATAAAAAATAAGGCTCAAAGGAGCAAGTTGAATAGAAAGAAAATAATCAGATGCAACTGAACTAAATAGTAAATAGTTTGAACTTTGACTAATAGTCTAATACTATTATGTTTTTAATACGATTTAAAAGATAAGATTGTGTAAACAGTTTGATGGACTTTGGTGGCTAAAGAGTATACTCAATGAAACTTTAATCATCTTTGTCTTCATCTTCATCGTAGTTGAATGGTAGTGGAACAGACTTAAAGGCTCTGTATTTCCCAACATTGTTCAAATGCTCATTCTCTAATCTGTTTTCCACAAACAAACAAAAAAAAAAACAAAGTGTTACTAACACAATCTGTAGGATCAGTGATATGAGTTTTGAAATATTTTTCCGACCTGAAGAAACTCCATATACCACGACGAATAATCTCAAGACTAGCAACAGTGGTAACCATAGTCTGTCTATGCATGAAGGAGAAGTTGAAATCAAGAACCGTCTGAATCCACGCAAATCTCAGCAGGACATTCAAAATCTGATACATGTTATTAAAACATTAGTTGCTATGAAACATGTTTTGATGGAATGAATATATATATTTTTTTTGGTTTTGAGACTACTCACCATGGCGATGAAGTATACTTTCTTTTGAGGTATGATGAGCTTATCTCGAAGCCAGCGGTTTTTCGATGTCCGGTTAAGAAGACCCCAGTCATGAACAAAGTCCCAGTAAGTAGAGAATATAGCAGCTGCAGCTGAGGAGATAGCGGCTACCATCCTCCAAGCGATATTACCTTTATGGAAACTGTAAGCAGTTCTCAAGCAAACGGCTACTATAGTTAATAAGTACTTGATGCCATTGTACCCTTGCTCCGGGTTCTTCTCCTCAAACAGCCGTCGCAGGCACTGCATTGATGTACATGTTTAGTTATTGAATGAATGCTTAAGGATGTTTAACTTTTCGTTTGGAGAGAAGAAGCTACGTACCTGAAGGAGGCGTGAGACATAAGGGAGGACAGCAACAATGAACAAGAAACTGTTGTACAAACTAGTGTTACAAGTGTTCTTTCTGTGTCTGAAGTCTCCCCAACCATAGTAACAAACATAGAACTCGATGCTTCTAAGAGCTTGAACTTGGCTAGTAAACTGATCCGCCAAGAAGAAATCAGGCAATGTTACCTGCATGAGAAGTAACGGTTCAAGTCATTATTATAGTAATTCAAAAATTATCTTTGGTCAACCATCTTATTAGAGCACTGGCTTACCTTGTAAAGAGGAGCGGCGAGGCAACGAAACACACAAGCGAGGAAGAAGTAGCGACTTGAGCGGTAAAAGAAGTTGAATGGCAAGACTAGAACCACAAACATAGCCTGCCAAAGTGGAAAATATTATTATGCCATTTTTTTTAAATATAAAACTCCACATTTTCCAAGGTTTTAGAACTTACAATAAGTAGGAAAAGAGGAAGAAGTTCAGTTAAAGTTTGATAGCCTTTGGTTTTGGGGTCTGCCTCCATGTCAAGATTGGCAAGAACACAAAGCAATGCAAAGACACCAATGGTGAAACCCACAAGCAGGACTTGTCTGTAACCAAGTTCAGTGCCTTGCTTGAACCCAAATATAAATGAATAGTTTACTTTATATCGCCTCCAGTAGTATATATTAGCAGCATACATTATTATGTGCAGCACTATAAACCCGAACAAGCTGCAAGAAACATCAGAGAAGACAACAAAAACAACTAAGCAAACATCGTTCCAATTAGAGAAAAAAAAACAAGTTTACTAAACTTGTTACCTATAAAGAGGGAACATAGTATTCATGTACTGCTTCTGGCCGTCCCCCTGCAAGAGATTTCGTGTGCGGATGATCGCGACAAGAGCCACTATAAGAGAGAATACGCATCCAGCAGAGAAACCTGAAAACAGTATTCTCATAAGCACACCACAAAGTTTATACTTCAAAACCAAATGATGCCATATTCTGATTTTTTACCAGTGGCGAATGTAATTCTGTGTCTCTCTCGTTTCGCTTTAGGCCGTAGAATGCTCATTCCTTTGGTTCGATTAGCATTTGCAAAATGCTTTATGAATGTGGCTTCAACACGCTCCATGAGTCGCACAACCTGAAATGAACAGAGGATCCAGAGAAGATCAATACCGAGAGAGAATTAGAAACAAGAGGACTTGAGAGAAAAGTAAGTAAACCTCTTACATCATCAGAGCTTCCAAGGTATGAACTATCAACCATTTTCATGTAATGCTTCGTTGCGTCCCTTGAAGTTATCTATAAAACATATTTCAGTTATATAGTACTTATACAAACCCTTCAATATTAAGAAAAAAAAAACTTCAAGAACTCAAGTCAAAGTATCAAATCTTACCTTATCATACTTCTTCAATACCTTCAAGAATGCCAATACATTCAAGAAACTGCATATACATAAATTCAAAACCAATCAATCATAATTAAAAATAAAATCTTACAAATAAACATATACGCACCTATAACTCTTGAGAAGCCTCAGCTTCTGATAAAACACGATGAAAGCGTGCCTCAGCTTCTCCTCGACTCTCATCAGATTTTCTCTGCTGAACTTTAAGTCGGTCTGCTTCGGAACCTGGAGAACTCCTTTGATGGTGGAACGAGGCGTTTCTTTGGTGTCGTTGATACTGACTCGGTCTAGAATATTTAACGGAGCTGGTCTCACTGCTCTCATCCTTGTTGTCTTCACTTCATTGATGTCTTCTCGTTGTTCTTCTTCATCATTATCTTCTAGTTGCCCAGCTCTGCTCGACCCTCCTTCATGTATTGCCTCCATATGAGCTTGACTTCGAACTTTCACTACAAATTTGAATGTCGGTCTGGTAAGTTAGGTGACAATACGATTTAATGAACCGGAGCTTAATCAGAACCAATTATAATCCGCTTTGGATGTGGTGGTTTACGCTGACCGGTACAATACAAAGCTAAGAGTAAAGTTATACTTCTTTTCTTTTTCACACATATATTAATATTTTTTATTTATATTTGATAATTAATGAAAAATAGAAAACTAAAGATTGGTAAATATATGCATTAAATTAAAAATGACACTTAAAATAAAATAAAATTTAAAATCAAAATGAATTTTAATAGGAAACAAAGTATTTAAGTAGTCCAAAAATGAAATTAACAGAATTCAATAGATCAATTAACACTTAGTTTACTCTTCGAACCGGGAAAATTGAACCAATTCAAGTCAGGTTTTGTAGCAGATTGGGACGAAAATAAACTAACCGGTTTAGTACTGTCATCAGATTTGATGTAACCGGACACAAAAAGAAACCTTTAAATTTTTGTCTTTTTCTGTCGGGGAGTGAGTGTGTGAGTTTGGTGGAATAGTAGAAAAGTGAGTTTTGTATGATTGCTTACTGGACTTTGCTCCGGCGGGAGTAGAAGCGGAGAGAGTAGCGGCGGAAGTAGCGATATCGGAAGCCAAACGGCTGATCTCCACTGTCCGTTCATCCCATCCCCACCCTTCTGGATTCTCAACTTTGACACGAAACGCTATCAAAGCATCCATCTGTTTGTTAAGCACCACCGCTTCTTTCAACACTTCTTCAACTTTCTCTTTGTAAAACTTACTCACTTTGTTGAACTCGTCGTCTAGTCTCCGGAAAAACACCAGCTCGTACTCTCCTCCTTCCTCCGCGGCCATCAGAAACGTCGTCTCGCAACCGCGATCCACCGTGGTGTTCACAAGAATCGGCCCCGTAGTCGTAGTCGTCGTTAACTGCACCCCTTCCTCGACGTCGTGAGAGTTGCCGTGTCTTTGCCTTCTTGAAATTGAGACTAAGCCGCTAAACGCGCGGTAAAGTGTCATGTTCCGGTTTAGTCCTTCACCGCCGAGGTGATTCTTGGCGCCACCACGTGGAGCTGCATTGTTGGTTCTGAGTTTGAACCGGATGATTTCTTTGAGTAGGGTTTTGAGAAAGCCGTAATCCATGTAAGCTTGTTGCCACTCTGGCACCATCTGAGATGAAAACTCCTTCCCGAACTTCATTTCGCTTCTTGTCACTAATCTATGTACTTAGTTTTTGTTTAATGTTTGGTTTATGTCTTGTGTTTCTCTGATGAGGACCAGAGCACTCGTGTTCGTTTATATATACACCTAGGTCAAGGAGAGAGACTGAGACAACGAGAGTAGTTATGATTTAATTTAACATTTGTATAATTTAATTATGACTTCTTTTTTTGCAAAACACGATTTAATTATGATTAAAAAAGTTTTATCATAATAAGAGTGCTTCAACTTTATAGCTTTTCATCATCTTTATTGAATTCTTGTTAACGTGTATTCAATCAGGGCAACTAGAGCGCGTGAGAAATTATATGTTCATATATAGGTAAATAATATTCGATTTTTATTTTTACCATCAGTATGATATATATTTAAGTTTTCAGGAATACGAAGCCGAGCATTTTGTTTAACAAGTTTTCTTTACAGTATAATTGCACCATCGTATTTTCGGTTAAAAAATCACGTTGATCTTGAAAAAGCAGCTCAAAAATTCAAAAAGTTTTAACATATTCGATTCTAACTTAATCCATTAATCACTATCGTCTATTTATTTATATATTCATAGTGGACGACCCTAGTCTCATTCTTTCAAGACCCATATCATATACCGGCTAGAGGTCAATGTTTAATGTCTTTTATTTGGTAATTGTCATTTCAAAAGCAGAGAAATCAATTTGAATAAGTCCTTGATGAAAATGATTACATGCAAGTAATTCATTGTGGAACATCGAACATATCTAATTATTTCATATAACTCTTTGTAACAAAAACAAATTACTTGATATCACTCAAATAACGTTGCACGTTTTACCAAAAAATAATGTTGCACGTTTTACCAAAAAAGTAAGGTTGCACGGATCTTTTCAACGTAAAAACGTACGTACGTGCATAGAAATGAAGAAAAAAATCATGTGATACAATACGACCCGGGAGTTACAATTCATAGAATCACTCTGAGATTTTTTTGGTTAAAACCTCGGAGATATGCGACAAGAATAGTTATATGTAAGACTGTAAGATCAACACTGATTGTAGTCCTCGAGTGATGGATATTCATCGACAGTAAAGCCAGCTCACAATGTCCATAATCTTTAGTTGCTTATCCCTTTGAACCTATAATCTAGTTTCATTTTATATTGAACCATTGGTTTCAGTATAAATGATGAATGTACGAGAGATGAAGTTTGTGTACATAAACATCTATATATATATTTCTATAATATTATTTTGAAAAGTCACTTGTAACCGCATTATCTAAGGGTTTTAATATTTATAATGTTTTTTACTCCGTCAAAAATAAGATTTCAGTTTAGAATTCAGTGCATACAATTTTCACTTAGTGTTGTCTTCACCAAAAAAAAACAAATATGTTGTTTACAAAGAAGTTTTATTAAACATTAAGTAGTTTTAATTGAGTTTATGTTAATGTGTAACTTTTTTATTGTAAAGTTATATTTTAAATAATGCAGTTTCAAACTGGTCTTAAACAATATTTTTTATTTTTGGAATTTTATTAGTTATAAATTTTATGTGAATATAAAATTTCAACTATTCAAAAACTCCAGTATAAACCCAAAATTAAAAAAAAAAAAACATATAAACAATAAGAAACTAATTGCACTAGATTAAAATCAAACTAGAATTTTATAAACAAACATCATCACAAAGTTAAATATTCTTTAAAATCAAACACATCAAAACATCACAACTTAATAACTCAAAAATATGTAAAACTAAACAAAATTAAATATTAACAACTGTTGCAATTTAGTTTTTTCATAAATATTCATTCTGCGTGTATAGTCACCTAGTATATATATATATATATATATATATATGTATAGATGAATCATAAACTATAAGTGCACAAAAAAAGATGAATCATAAACTATGATCGTGAGGTGGATAGCTATTTGTTATTCAAAATATTGGAGTGATCAGAATCAGTACAGCAGTCATCTAGAAACAAAGAATTATTGGAGGATCTTTCATATGTAAATAAATACATAAAATATGGATGTGTGTAAAATATTCGAGTTGACCGTTAATATATAGACTATTTGCATAAGATTTGACCGTAAAAGATTCGAGTTTCATCAACCATTCAAACACGTATATGTTCGTGGGAAATAGTTCTTGAATAAATTTAGAAAAGACTATTAATTAATTGAATAGTAACCCTGTTAATTTTTCTATTTAATGGTGAAAGTCTAAGGGTAATTTGTTAATCGTTAATAAAAAAGGTTTTGTTGATCCACTTTGACCATCTTTATTAATCGAACATTCAAACACGCATATGTTCATGGGAAAAAAATAAGAAAGAAAAACTGAAAAATCAGGAATTTTGTTGACTAATTCCATTCCAGGATCACCCATAGTATTGGGTGGACTATGTGAAGTTGTGAACTACCACGACGAATGATCTCAAGACACACACTAGAGGTAGAACCTTATGTTTATATGTTTAGAAAAGAAAAAAAATATTCCTCTGTTTCAAATTAGTTGATCTTTAAGGTTTATACACACATTAAAAATTGTTGATTTTTATTCATTTTGCCTAAAATTACGTTAACTAAAACTAATCAAACCAACAAAAAATTTTATTATAGAATACAAATAGTCGAAACCACCAAATAACATAAAAATTTGCAGAGAATTTTGAAAACATCACTTAAATTAATACACAACTAAAATCCCAAAACATCAACAAAAATGAAACAGTTTGATGGACTTTGGTGGCTAAAGAGTATAATACTCAATGAAACTCTAATCATCTTTATCTTCATCTTCATCGTAGTTGAATGGTAATGGGACAGACTTGAAGGCTCTGTATTTCCCAACATTGTTCAAATGCTCATTCTCTAATCTGTTTTCCACGAACCAGACCAAGAAACAAAACCACAGAGAGTCACTAAAGACCGAAGACAGCCTGTCCAAAAAAATGATATGAGTTTTGAAGTATTTTTTTTTACCTGAAAAAATTCCATATACCACGACGAATGATCTCAAGACTAGCAACAACGGTAATCATCGTCTCCTTATGCATGAAGGAGAATTTGAAATCCAGAACCGTTTGGATCCACGCAAATCTCAGCAGGACATTCAAGATCTGAATACATGTTCTTAAAACATCAGTTGCTATGAAACATGTTTTGATGTAATATTTTTTTAATGGTTTTGAGACTCACCATGGCGACAAAGTATACTTTCTTTTGAGGTATGAGAAGTTTGTCCCGAAGCCAGCGGTTTTTGGATGTCCGGTTTAGAAGACCCCAATCATGAACAAAGTCCCACCAAGTAGAGAATATTGCAGCTATAACTGAGAAAATAGCGGCTAAGACCCTCCAAGCGACTTGATGTTTCTGGATACTGTAAGCAGTTCTCAAGCAAACCGCCACTATAGTTAAGAAGTACTTGAGTCCATTCCACCCTTGCTCCGGATTTTTCTCCTCAAACAGCCGTCGCATGCACTGCATTGAGTACAAGTTTAGTTATTGAATGAATGCTTTGAGATGTTGAACTTTTTCTTTTGGAGAGAAGAAACTATGTACCTGAAGGAGGCGAGAGAGATAAGGGATAACAGCAACAATGAAGATGAAAGCCTTGTAGCTACCAGTATTACAAGTGTTCTTTCTGTGTCTGAAGTCTCCCCAACCATAGTAACAGATGTAGAACTGGATGCTTCTAAGAGCTTGAACTTGGCTAGTTAATTGATCTCCCAAGAAGAAATCAGGCAATGTTACCTGCAGGAGAAAAAAAACGAGAAGTGGAGGGTTGGTTGAAGCCCTACTACAATAGGAATTTACAACATTCTCTTTGGTCAAGGAGCTTATTCGATCTCTGTTTTACCTTGTAAAGAGGAGCGGCGATGCAATGAAACAAACTAGTGAGGAAGAAAAGGCGAGTTGAGCCGTAGAAGAACTTGAATGGCAGGACAAGAACCACAAACATAGCCTGTAAAGTGGAAGATAAATGTACCACAGCTATTATTATGACACTGTGTTTAATGACTGATTTTTTATACTTATATCACATATATGTCTTTTTGGTTTAATTATAAGAATCAAGTTCACACTAAAGTTAAGGATTCTACTATAAAATCCGATATCATAATGACTAGGTTTCGATTAAGGACATGTCCAACATTACTTTATTTTTCACTCTAAAATAGAATTTAAAGTAAAAATGTTTCAATGGTACTTTATTTTATACACTATAATATAATAAAAAATAGGTTTATTTCATATATAGAGTAATTTATTACTTTTTAATTATAGTATATTATTAACCATCTTTCCTTGCCATTTAATAGAGTATTTACTTCAATATAATTATGGACAAAACTACAAAAAAAAATAACTACAAAAAATATATAATACATATAGGCATATGAATTGGTGGTTACAAAATGAGAAAATAGGTGATTGCTAATGTGATGTCTTCTATAGAATAAAAACAAGAATCATTAACATCTCTGACAAAAAAACAAAATTTTGCATCCACATAAAATAGTTAAGTAGAAATTTGCAATATTCTCCATCAAAAATCATTTTTAAGGAATTAAAGGTATAAGGGGAGAAAAATCAATCGGTGAATGGATCTAATACCAAACCGATTTGATCATTGGATCAAGGTTAGTTTTTCTTCTTTTTTTCTTAAAGATATATTATGGTTAAATAAAACCAAACCTATATGAAATTATAAAAGGGGTTTACACTTACAATAAATAGGAAAAGAGGAAGAAGTTCGGTTAATGCTTGATAGCCTTTCGTTTCGGGATCTGCCTCCATGTCAAGATTGGCAAGAACACAGAGCAATGCAAGGACTCCAATACTGAAACCCACAAGCAGGACTTGTCTGTATCCAAGTTCAGTTCCTTGCTTGAACCCAAATATGAAGGAATAGTTTACTTTGTATCGCTTCCAGTAGTATATATTAGCAGCATACATTATTATGTGCAGCACTATAAACCCGAACAAGCTGCAAGAAACATCAGAGAAGACGACGACGACAACAACAACAACAACTAAGCAACATTGTAACAACACAAATGCTCGATATAAATACTTAAGAAGAATGGACAAGAATACTAAGTTGTTACCTATAAAGAGGGAACATGGTATTCATGTATTGCTCTTGGTCTTCCTGCTGCAAGAGGTGTCGAGTGCGGATAATCGCTGCAAGAGCCACAATAAGAGAGAAAATGCATCCACCCAAGAAACCTGGAACCAATATCCTCATAAGCACCAAAAAGTTTGAACTTCAATTTTTTTTCTTTTTCTGATGCGAGTCAATGACTTTATATTTTATACCAGTGGAGAATGTAAGTCTGTGTCGCTCTCGTTTCGCTTTAGGCCTTAAAATATTCATTCCTTTTGTTCGATTAGCATTTGCAAAATGCTTTATGAAAGTAGCTTCAACACGCTCCATGAGTCGCACAACCTGTCACAACAGAGAATCCAGAGAAGTTCAATACTGGAGAGAATAAAAACAGAGGATGTTTTTTCCTATTGGATCAAAATTTAACAAACATCTTACTTCATCAGAGCTTCCAAGGTGTGAAGTATCTACCATTTTCATGTAAGGCTTCATTGCATCCCTAGAAGTTATCTATATATAACACACATTTTCAGTCATATAAATCTATATAAAATATAACGCCAAGTCAAAGTCTATAATCTTTTTTTTTTTTTTACCTTATCGTACTTCTTCAATATCTTCGAGAACGCCAATACATTTAAAAAGCTGCATATGCATAATTTAAATAAACTCATTAAACATATTAAAAAGAAAATCAAAATCCTACAAGTACACACCATACGCACCTGTAGCTCTTGAGAAGCCTCAGCTTCTGATAAAACACGAATAAAGCTTGCCGCAGCTTCGCCTCGACCATCATCAGATTTTCTCTGCTGAATTTTAAATCGGTCTGCTTCGTCATCTGGAGAAATCCTTTGATGGTGGAACGAGGCGTCTCTTTGGTGTCGTTTAACCACACTCGATCAAGAATATCTAGCGGAGCTGGTCTCATTGCTCTCATCTTGGTCGTCTTCACGTCTCTAGCTGTGGTACACGCCGAGGCTCCATTTGATTCTTCTTCTTCTTCTTCTTGAACAACATCTTCCGTTCGTCCAGCTCTGCTTGACCCTCCTTCCTGTATAGCCTCCAGATGAGCTTTACTAACGTTTACTACAAATTTGAAATATAGGTTTGGTAAGAATAGGAAAACATTTATGAATAAAAGAAATTAAGTGATGCACGCCTTAAAAACACCTAGTATTGTAGTAAATTTAGTCCATGAATCTGACGCTCAATATAGGTCTAATAGCAAAACAAAATTTGAGACCAAATAACCCTTTTCAACTCCAATTTTATTTCTTCATTTTTTAAAATTAATAAATAGTAAGTTCACAGATTAATAAACTTGGCCATCTGTTGGCATATGGAAATGGAGTGGTCCAACATGATCGAAATTTAAAAATTAATTAAGATTTATAAATACAGTATCTACAGCTTAAAATTTAAAATATACTTCTTAATTTTATGCTTATAACTACAACTTAAAATATACTTCTTAATTTTATGCTTATAACTACAAAAAATTTTAAATATATAAAGACTGAGCAGTAAATTTTTAAAAGTAATCATTGCTTCATTAAACATATCGATAATATTTTTTTGAACAGGGTCCAAAAATAATTTAAGAGGGCCCTGTTAATAAAATAATGAGTTCATAGATTAACAAAAAAAAATTGTAGGAAATTAAAGTAGATAGGCATGTGTATGATTGCTTACTAGATCTAGCTCCGGCGGGAGAAGAAGCGGAGATAGCCGCCGCGGAAGAAGCTATATCGGAAGCCAGTTGAGTGATCTCCACCGCACGTTCATCCCATCCCCACCCTTCTGGATTCTCAACTTTGACACGAAACGCGATCAAAGCGTCCATCTGTTTGTTAAGCACCACCGCTTCTTTCAACACTTCTTCAACTTTCTCTTTGTAAAACTTACTCACTTTGTTGAACTCGTCGTCTAGTCTCCGGAAAAACACAAGCTCGTACTCTCCTCCTTCCTCCGTCGTCATCAGAAACGTCGTAACGCAACCGTGATCCACGGTGGTGTTCACTAGAATGGGACCCGACGTCGCCGTCAATGGTACACCTTCCTCTAGGTCATGAGAATTACCGCGTCTATGTCTTCCCGGAGTTGAGACTAAGCCGCTAAACGTCCGGTACAACGTCATTTTGCGGCTTAATCCTCCGCCGTGGTGATTCTTGGCGCCACCACGAGGAGCTGCATGGTTGCTTCTGAGCTTGAATGCCATGATATCTTTGAGACACTTTTTGAGAGAACCGTAGTTCATGTAAGCTTGTTGCCACTCTGGCACCATTTGAGACGAGAACTCCTTCCCGAACTTCATTTCGGTTCTTGATATCTAATTATGTTTCTCTTTATTTTTGTTGGATTCTATATTTTATGTTTCCATAATGAGACCAGAGGACTCGTATTTATAAGGGTAAGTTGGTTGATACCAGTTCAGTGGGTCGAGTTAAGAATATAGCAAATGTAATATCTATCATCGTGGATGTTCAAGTCTTTCAACTAAGGGTGGACAAAAAAACTTGAACCCAAGTACCGAACCGAAGAGACCCGAAAAAGACCGAACAGACCGAAACCAAATTTAGAAATTACCCAACCGGATACTGATATTTTATACTTGAAGAACAGGAACCGAACCTCTACTGAACCAAGAACCGAATAATACCCATATAGAATCGGATGAAAAATTCTTATACACTTACCTTATACATTTATATCTTTATAGTTTATACTTTATATACTTACCTTTTTTATTGATCAACACTTAGCTTATACGAGAACCTCGTGTTTTTTGGATGTTTTATTCTCACAGTTTGGATTTTGGTTTCTGAATGAAGAAATCATTTGAATGTTATTTTGGTATTGGTTTTGATTCATTTATTTGCAAGTACATCGGATTAGTTTGGGTAATATGGCTACAACGTAACTACTTAGAACCGAATCCGATTGGAACTTTTTCTGGTTCTAATATGATTACCAAACTTCAGAAACCGAAAGAACCAAAAACTGAAAAGACCTACCTGATCTGACTTGAGATTTTCATGGTTCCTTAATGGTTACCAAACTTCAAGAACCGAATTAAACCGAACCGAACGTCACAGTTTCAACGACGTTTGGGATTTCGTCATCAGGAATTGCATGGGAACTTCTGTTATTTGGAACTATTTTAAAATCTGTAAAAAACTATATAACTATTAATTAGAATGATGTGATGGGTTTTTTTGTCGGCTGATGTGATGGACTTTAGCTACAGGCCTTCAACGTACAATTACATATTTCATTTACATTTTTATCATTTCCTCCAATTTTATATGTAACCACAAGTAAAGTTAATCTGTAATATATGTATATTCCATTTTCATTCAGCTAATTAAAGACATTTTATAACAAAATAAAAAGGCCTTATTTGTGTGAATTAATCATATTTGAAGAAGAAATTAACTAAATATCACTGATTTTGACATAATATAAGAATTAACATTTAATATATCTTTGATCCGGTTATATCCTTAATAGTAGTGAGCAGAAGGTTACATATGTATAGAGTGGATGACGTTGATGTATTTTTGTTATGAACATAAATGAATGTATATTACTTAATAGCACAGCACACAAAAAACCAACATTTACCTCATACTTAGTCACTATAAATAGTAAAATAAATAGATAACATAGAACTTTTTATTTAAAATGTATTTCATATCACTGAAATAGTATAGGACTCTTATCCCACTCACAACCATTAAATACTAAACTCAACCCCAACTTTTAAATACTAAACTCTAAATTGTAATCATTAAACCCAAATCCAAATATAAACTATAAACTATAATATATATTTATAATGCTTAATCCAACCCACATCTCTTTAATAAAAAAGACAATTCTCTCAAATAGATCTTTTTAAGTTTTTGTCACAAAAATAGACTTCAAAAACTAAAATGACCAAAATAAAATTCTTTTATTTTGAAAATTTTACATTTTATTTTATTTTTGAAAATTTGAAATCCTATCCCTTAAATCCCGGTCCTCAACTCTAAACCCTAAACCTTAAACTTTAAACCCTAAACTCCACCTCTTAACTCTAAACCCTAATGTATATATTAATTAATCATAGGGGTATAAATGTATATTTATTTATTTTGATAAAACATTTAAGTCTATTTTGATCATTTTTATTTTTAAGCTCTATATTTGTGACAAAAAAAATTTAGGTCTATATATCCTAGGAAATTTTTCTAATAAAAAACCCACCCTAAATTTTAAATACGAAACAATAATACTAAACTCACCCCAAATGTTCTATTCCATTTTGTGATAAGTAAATGTTATATTCCATGTATCCAAAGTAGTATAATATTATAACAATTAACATAATCCTTAAATACTAAACAATATTCCAGTCCTCCTAAATACTAAATTCTAAACTCCAAAGTTTAAATCCAAACCCAAATGTAAAATATGATTTATAGTTATAATATTTTAAATAAAATTAAAATATGAAAATAGTATATAATATTTTGTACTATTAAATTATACTATCTAAAATGGAAAGAAACGTATACTTGTGAACTAAATACATTTGTGTGGTTGAAAAGGAGATGACGTCAACAACTTCAGATAGATACATAATTTCATTTGTTTTACTTTGAAGGTTCCGCCGGATAATATGGCAATATTATATAAAATGCATGTGATACAGTGAAAAAATAGGATTTTGTCCATAGAGTGAATTATAATTTTATTGAACGTGATACAATGCAATTTCGCAAATAAAATCAATTGATTTATATTCTAATAATTATATATTATTCAGTACTCTGTACAATTTCAAATATAAATAGATGCTTCTTATATTGGTTCTTTTTTACTACATTTCTTCAGGACGAAACTGAACAATGCCTAAATTTAGGCTTAAATAATTCGTCATAATCGTATGCAAAAATTCCCTTTTTTTGATAAAGAGCTTCAGAATTTAGAATTTCGTTGAGGGATATATCTAATTAGTAAGAGTAAATACACTATTATTTGATAAGTAAATTTTCTTATTTGTCATATTTTCTATAACTTTAATGAATTTGTTTACTTGTCATCTTTTCCATAATTTGAATTTGGTTATTTGTCTTCTTCTCCATAGTTTCAGTGAATTTTATTACTTGTCATCTTCTATATGATTTTAAAATAAATCATTAGTTTAATTAATATTATTATTTAAATTTTTATTTTAACATATACATTTATCATGATATTTAAGATAATTAATAAATATTAACCTGTTCTACAGATTTATATATTATTGTTTTAAAAATAATAATATGTAATCATCATGATATTTAGAACATTCAATTAATAAATAAATATTAACAATTGATATTAACAATATATACCAATAATATCATCTAATATTTAGTGACTAGTAATATAACCAGTTTCTCTGATTCTTATTGAAAATATAGATCCAAATACAGATTAAAAATTATATATAAGTATACTAATTTATTTTAATTAATCAGTTTCTCTGGTTTATTCATTTAATATACTGAATCATATCTATATACTGCAGTTTTTTAAAATAATATTTATTCAGTTTATTTGATACTACCAAATCCAAACAATTTTTTCTATTTCGGTTCCGTTCGGTTTTAAATGGTTCGAGTTTACCAGATTGAACATTCCACTATTGTTATTTTGTTGACGTTTTATGGGTTCTAATTGTTTATAATCCTTTCAATGTCATTGGATGTCTTTTCAGTCCAAATACAATAAGTGTTAATTTCAAACTCAACTTTCTTAATTTGATTATTAATATAGAAAAAATGATCTAAAATCCACATCTCATAAATAAAACTATGAAACAAAATAATTTAATTTAATTTGATTACCAATATGAATATTGAAGTTTTATAATTTGTAATATTAATTTAAAATTTGTATCTAATTTAATAATTTTTAATAAAAACATTATAATTAAAAATTGGTAAATAATTTTTTATGATTTTTTGAAATGTTATAATTTTTTATAATTTTTTTATACTTTTATATTTTCTTTATTTTATATGTATTTTATTAATAAAATAATTTTTTTTCTTTTTTTATTTTTGTAAATTTTTAGTGACTTTTATGATTTGTTTGAATATTTTATAATCTTTTATACTTTCTGTATTTTATATTTATTTTATTTTAAAAAGTAATGTTTTGTGAATTTTTTTTATTTTGGTGAATTTTAGTGATTTTTATGAGTTGTTTTGAATTGTTTCTGAATTTTTATATTTTCTGTATTTTTTATATTTATTTTACTAATAAAATAGTTTTAGAAAAAATCAAAAAAAAGAAAGAAATCGACACTTCATCGATTTTGAAGATAATCATTTTGACTTAATGTACAAGTAAGCCAGATTGAAAGTTTGTTTTGATGCAAGTATCACTTTAGAAATTTAAAATGTTTCTGAAATACTCTCAATGTTTAAAGTGTAAGTGACTACCACTTTGAATGTTTTTTATGCGGTTTTAATAGTAACATCAGTTATCAATTTATCAGCATTTTTAATTTGGGTTTGTGAAGAAAGATAATAATGAATAGATACATATATATTTGGTAAAAGAAGAAAAGTAAGAAAATTAATTGGAAAATCATGATTTTGTTGACCAATCCCTGAGGCTGTGTTGGGTGGATTTTGTTGTTTTCAAGAGAAAAGTTGTCAGACTTTTTTTTATTTCAATCATATAATGTGGGGGGAACAAAAACACGTACTTCTTAAGATTTTTCTTCTTGAACTTTGAGAAGTATAAATTGAATTTTCTTTATTGGGGTCACATATATATAGTTAATATTATTAAATAATACAGTATATAGGATATAACAAAAAAAATTATATGAATTAGCGGGGTTTATGAAAATTTAAACACAAACTAGTGAGGTCAAAAAATGAATTAAACCCATTATTTTGTTAATTTTAAACAACCATACAGTATAAATAATTCATTTATCAAATTCATAAGAATCGGGTGATCTTACTATACTTTTTTTTTTTTTTTTTGATAATCCAAGGGTTCCCCACTTACGTGAATCATTCCTTTGGGTCTGGTTAGGCAGCGGTCCACTTCACCCGAGAGGACTTTACTTGGGCTGGGGACAAGGCCCAACACCCAGTACCGCATTTGATGACAGAATAGGTAGTTCGCCTCCGTTTGGCGTCGAACCCGTGAGCATGACAATTGACCCACAAGGTCCTTACCAAGTGAGCTACCTCATCCCGTCATCTTACTATACTTTTCTTGCCTTCATCCCTGAGTATAAGTCAATCATAAATATTTAAATTTAGCATCGAACTATATAAACTTACAGTTTTTAATAACTTGCCATTGCTTTTAGAGCATTACTGAATTATCATTTATCAATTATAACGTCAATAGTAATAGAATTTTCAGCTAAGTATCTTAGACATATAATGCTAACAGTTTAACTAACTTTTAATTATAGAAGCTAAATCAGTTATATAATAAAAAGTTATTTAAATTGTTATACTTCTTAAAACATCTAAAAGAGAATGGTCTATTTTTTCTTCTTTTCGTATATTCTAATAACAATATTTTTTGTAAAAAAAAATAAGTATTCATAAAAATACTCTCAGTTATCATGTTTTACCCATGTAGGTCTTCTTTATCTTTTGTTGTTTTGTATTTCCAAAATTTTAAGTCAAAATTATAAATTTAAGAAACTAAGAGCAGTTGCAACGCTGATCTTACAAAAAAAATTCTTAGCAACAATTTTTTTTTTATAATATGTGGAGACCAAAAAAATTAGAAATTTGTGCCATAATTGTGTGTTAGAGTCCGTAGGTAAGGATCATTTTGCTGTCGGGCTTGTCACTGTGCGCGGGTTCCATCGTCACGTGAGAACCCGCGATTGGCCCCTTTTTATTTTTTTTATCTTTTCTTTTTTTTTTAACTGAAAAAAATAAAAATAATAAAATAATATAAAAGACTTATCTGAATTATCGAGTCATGAGTAACAAGGTTGTGGATGCCCTAAAGAATGACTGGTATCTTTGGAAATCAATAAATCTTTATTACTTGGGATGTTGAAAACTATGATCATTGTGCATAATGGTCAACTTTCTACATCTGTAGCACAAAAAAACTACATCTTAAATTTTACAATAATCTACAATAAAATGAAAACTATAACAGCAACCAAGTCATGGCCTAATTGACAGGTGAAACAGTCACGTTGTCTAAATTTGACGATTTTTTTAATATAAAGACAACAAGTGTTGATTTTCCACTGTCAACATTACCACACAAACAAACACACTTGGAAAAAAGGGATAATATTCATATGTGTTTGTAATTTCCAGGTGTATGACTAAAGTTGACTTGGGATATTGGACTTGTCAGTCAATTAACAATCTTTACTTGTCGAGTACATCTTTAAAATATGAGTCTGTACACTGTAGTTAGCCCTAAATAACGTGGGTTTAGCAATTTACAAAGAAATATCATCTAAGTACAGAACTTGGGCCTTATACATTAATGGGCTTTTTATATTAGATTTTCTTATCTGTGATATAATTATTATTATCCACTCAACACTCTACCCGCCAATAGAAAACAACCATGACAGCCTCCGTCACCTCCGTCACCGTCGCGACGGGTTTTCTCCGTTCACCGTCAGTCTCAAAGTCCCAAAACACTTCCTTTCTCTTTACCCGTCAGAGAATTTCACCGAAGAAATCTTCGGTGAGACCCATTTCAGCTTCAACCTCAGAGCTGCCGGAGAACGTCCGGAGCTTCTGGAAGTGGCTCGGAGACCAAGGAGTCGTCTCCGGTAAATCCGCCGCGGAGCCCGCGGTGGTGCCGGAAGGTCTGGGACTTGTGGCCCGGCGCGATATCGGGAGAAACGAGGTCGTTCTGGAGATTCCCAAGCGGCTGTGGATAAGCCCAGAGACCGCGGCGGGTTCAAAGATCGGAGCTTTATGCGGCGGGTTGAAGCCGTGGGTGTCGGTTGCTCTGTTTTTGATCAGAGAGAAGTATGATGAAGATTCTGCATGGAGAGTTTATCTCGACGTTCTTCCTGAGTCTACTGACTCCACCATCTTCTGGTGGGTTTTGTCCTTGTCTGAACTATTATCATTAGCTTTCTTTATCGCTATTCTAAACTTGTCTGATGAAATGTCTCCAGTACAGGTCAGAAGAGGAGCTTGCTGAGCTCAAAGGTTCCATCTTTTTACCCATTTGTTCTTCTTCTTTCAGTAGTTAGCTCATTTGAATTGTATAGCTTCTTTGCCTATCGGTTTGTATCACTAGCAGTGTATCTTTTGGCACAGGGACTCAACTGTTGAGCAACACACTTGGTGCGAAAGAGTATCTGGAGAATGAGTTCTCAAAACTGGAACAAGAGATACTAAAGCCCAACAAAGACATGTTCCCATCCGGCATAACACTTGATGACTTCATGTGGGCGTTTGGGATTCTCAGGTCAAGAGCTTTTTCTCGCCTCCGTGGCCAAGACCTTGTCTTGATCCCTCTTGCAGATTTGGTAAAGTCCCCCCTTGTATACAACTAATCAAAGACAATGATGCTTAATGTTTTGTTTTGAACAGATAAACCACAACCCTGAGATAAAGACAGAAGACTATGCATATGAGATCAAAGGAGCTGGCCTCTTCTCTAGAGATCTCTTGTTCTCCTTGAAATCCCCTGTTTATGTTAAAGCAGGTGGGCAGGTAAGCTTCAACCACTCTTACTTATACTTTAACCCCTCAAAGAGTGTACCCTTTAACACTTTTCTTCACTATCTCTTTCCACAGGTGTACATTCAGTATGATGTGAACAAAAGCAATGCTGAACTTGCTCTGGACTACGGTTTTGTGGAATCAAACCCAAACCGGAACTCATACACTTTAACAATCGAGATACCAGAATCAGACCCGTTCTTTGGGGATAAGTTGGATATCGCTGAGACTAATGGGATGGCTGAGACCGGTTACTTTGACATAGTAGAGGGACAGTCTCTTCCTGCTGGGATGCTTCAGTACATTCGGCTTGTGGCTCTTGGCGGTTCAGATGCGTTCTTGTTGGAATCTATCTTCAGTAACACCATATGGGGCCATCTTGAGTTGCCTGTAAGCCGTTCCAACGAGGAACTTATATGCCGTGTTGTCAGAGATGCCTGCAAATCTGCTTTGTCTGGTTTTGCTACCACCATTGAAGAGGTAGTATATATATGTTTGAATTCTTCTCATGTCTTTGTAAGCTACTTAGCATCATTTCATGATTTGTCTTTTTGCAGGATGAGAAGCTTCTGGAAGAAGGGAAGCTTGATCCGAGGATGGAACTGGCTATCAAGGTAAGGATTGGTGAGAAGAAGGTGCTTCAGCAAATCGACCAAATCTTCAAGGATAGGGAGCTTGAGCTTGATCTGCTAGAGTATTACCAGGAGAGACGGCTCAAAGATCTTGGTTTGGTTGGTGAGCAAGGGGAAATCATCTTCTGGGAGTGAGAATTAGCTTATGGCTCGTACAGCTTACAGAACAAAACTCAAGGACAGAAAGAAAATCTTTACTGAATCAGCACTGAGACAGAAGAGTAGAGAGAGACCACCATCTGTATGTTAGGCTATTGCCAAAACCGCCCTTTTTTTGTGAAATTTCTGCAAGATGAGATACATAATCTTGTTTTACCTACATCTTAACTTAAGTAAAAAAAATTTGATTAAAAAAAAAACTTAAGTCAAAAAATAAATCAAGATCAGCAACTATGCAGTAAACAGAAAAAAAACTACATAATAAAAAGAGTTTTTCTTAGCTTCACCGTATATTTACGGTTTGGTATTATGATTTAGAGTTTTGTTGTGGCGTTAATAATTTACATTTTTTTTTATTTTTGTGGTAATTAGTACTAAAATTTTTTTTTCAAAAAATATAATATGAATTTCAAATTTTTATTGGCTATTATTATGTTACCTAAGAAAAACTCTAGCAAAAATATTACAAAATTTATCTGAAGTAAAGTCCAACATTATTATTGGGCCTTAATTCTATAAGCCCATTGTTATTTAGGCCTAAAGATAATCCACGTGTTAAGACGAATTAAAAACTTACGCGTGGCACTGCACGTGTTGACTTTCTTTGTCTTCTTCATTAGCCAGAGACAACGACACATAGAAACTCGTCAAATCGATATCTCCGTTGGACTCTCTCAACATCATAGCAGCCATGGATCTTCGCCGGAGCTCAATTGTACTACTAATCCTCTCCATCCTATCTCCAGCGACTCTCTCCATGCGCTACGAGCTACTCTCGGGCCACACGAAATGCATCTCCGAGGAGATTCACGCCAACGCAATGTCCGTCGGCAAGTACAGCATCGTAAACCCTAACGACGATCATCCTCTCCCCGATTCCCACAAGATCACCGTCAGGGTAACACATTCCGAATAATCTCATCGTCATTTTAAGTATTATAAATAATGCAAAATGTGTTTGGTGTGTGTAGGTGACGTCACCGCAAGGAACGGCGTATCACGAGGCTGACGGAGTGAGTACGGGACAGTTCTCGTTAACGGCTGTTGAAACGGGAGATTACATAACTTGCATCTCAGCCGTTGATCACAAACCGGAGACGATGTTGACCATTGACTTTGATTGGAGGTCGGGTGTTCATACCAAGGACTGGTCCAATGTGGCTAAGAAGAGCCAAGTTGAAGTAAAGTCAAACTTTAACTCATTACAGAGTGTTCTTAAAGATTGTTTCTTTTAATCTTTTGATTTTATTTTGGGTAGATGATGGAGTTTGAGGTTAAGAAGCTATTCGACACTGTCACATCTATCCATGATGAGATGTTTTATCTCAGGGACAGGTAAATTTACACGACCCAAGAGAATGGTTCTAAGGCTAAAAACTCAAAGACATATCGTGTTGTGGTATGTGTTGTAGGGAAGAAGAGATGCAGGAACTGAACAGAGCCACAAACACGAAGATGGCATGGTTTAGTTTTCTGTCGCTTGGAGTTTGTTTATCAGTTGCTGGACTTCAGTTTTGGCACTTGAAGACTTTCTTCCAGAAGAAGAAACTCATCTGAAGACTCATTACCATCTAATATACACAACTATATTCATTTTTGTTAAAGCATTATATGATCATCTTAACATCTCAGTGACCTGCAAACTCAATCCAGTCCATGGAAAAAACAAAAGCCCCTTTTTTTGTTGTTACACCTTTTCTAGTCGTGTACTGTGAAACAAATGGAAAGAGCAGAAAGATGAACAATCTTTACAAAAAGACAAGAAACATAGAATAGTAGTAATAAGCAAACATAATGTTAAATCTCATGTTTTGATTTGGTGTATTTATGAAGTGAATAAGCCCCAGTGGTGATCTGAAGGTAGAGTTTCCTTGATCTTTTCAAGTCTCTTGAGGATGTCCAGAAACGATGGTCTCTGGTTCATGTCTGCGTCCCAGCATTTCACTATTAACCTGTCAGAAAAATTAACTGGTTAGATTCTCAATAAGACTATAACCGGTGTGCATAGCATAGGGTACTTAGGTTGTTTTGCTTACTCTCTTAAATCAGGTGTGCATCCTTTGGAACGGAAAGTAGGTCTGTGTCCATCTGATACATGCTTGGCTGCTTCATATGGCTCGTAGTTCGCAAACGGTGGCTCTCCTTCAAGCATCTGGATACAATGTGGGGTAATGAAATAAAGGTTAAGAGTGTAGAGAGACAGAGATTTTCTTGTAGTTAGAGATGTTGATACCTCGTAGAGTATCATTGCAAAGGAGAAGACATCGACTTTCTTGTCGTATTTTCTATGCTTGAATACTTCAGGAGCCATATACCGGTCTGGTTTGTTGCAAGAAGAGGAGTCACAACATAGTTAGGGGAAAAACAAGAAAGTCA
Organism: Brassica napus; assembly: GCF_020379485.1. NCBI lineage: Eukaryota > Viridiplantae > Streptophyta > Magnoliopsida > Brassicales > Brassicaceae > Brassica > Brassica napus. The sequence goes on from NC_063442.1 coordinate 41,816,823, forward strand.
ACAACGGTTTTGAGTATAGAACAACAACACTTACAGCTTCCGGTTTCGCCAGTCATTTTGTAGACATCATGAGAGTTTTGAACCTTTATTAGCTTACTAAGACCAAAGTCTCCAACTTTCAAGTGGTCTGCACTCGAATTAACCAGAAGAACGTTCCTGCAAAATATAACATGCGAGAACCGGTTTTACACAAAACCAGATTTAAAGTACAACAGAGAAGCTATTGCAATAGTGATTATTACCTTGGTTTAAGATCTCGATGAATGATAACATTAGGCTCATTGTGAAGATATGTCATTCCTCTGTTAGCAACAAATTAAAAAGAAAATAAAAAACAAACATTCACATAATATCTCGAATGTTAAAAATTGAAAGTACCTTGCGATATCCAAGGCAAAGTTGACAGCAGTAGCTGGAGTAAGACCACCCTTTTCTTTGAGGTACTGATGAAGATCTCCCTGTGACAAAAATAGATTTAATCATATTTAGCTTTAACCATGGTGAAAACATTGCAGAGATAAAAAGGCGGAGGATAGTGAAAAGTTAGTTACCCCGCGTAAGTATTCAGTGATTAACATAAGGGGCTTTCTTTCGGTTACAGCTCCTAAGAATTGCACTATATTGGGATGGCGAAGCTTAACTAGCAAATCAACCTCATGCCTGAAGTCCTGACTGTATCAAAACAAATAAGAAACACAAGAATCTTAGGAGATGGAGAGAGGCTGTTAAAAAGGTGTCAGTCAAAAAAAAACTCATCAGCTAACAGCAAAAGAGAGAGAGAGAGAGAGATAAGAACTTACATAACAAGTCTATCATCTGACAGAGACGGAAGAATACGTTTAACAGCTACTGGTGTTCCTCTCCAATAAGCTTTCACAATCTCGCCAAAGGAACCCTGACAGAAAAATGTTACCAACCTCCAAATTAGCGAAAAACAAACCAATTAGACAAACTATGTTGCTGAGTTTCAAAAAAAAAAAAGACAAACTATGTTGCAATTCAGCTAGAGAAGATAATGCTTAGCTCAAAACTTGGCTTCAGAAGAATACACAAACCTTTCCAATCATGGCGGCATTAGAGAAATCCAGCTCAGCAGGTTCAATTTCCCAGTCACATTTCTTTGGAATTGGTGGTTGCACAGGCTTTGGTTCAAAATGACTTCCGTTTTGACCCTGCACAGAGAATTTTATCAGCCAGGTTCAAAGACTAAGAGATCCACACACACACACACACACACACACACAAAGTGTCTCTTTGAATCTCTGAACACAAGTACACCAAACAACACTGCATTTAAACAGCTGCTTCAGAGAGAGATGAATGTTATCTTATTCATATTCCATACCAATCAGTACATTAAGAATAAAAGCTCCTACATAATCTGAAGCTAAAGAAGATCACAGAGAAATTCAAGAACTCACATAAGATAAACCGCCATGAGACTTCAGCAGCTCGATCATTTTCTGCTTCCTAGCACCTTCTGCATCAGCCAGAGGCTTCAAACCAAACCCAACAAAACATATTCAGATCAAAGCTATAAGAACAAAAGAATAACAACAACAAAAAGAAAAGAAAAAAACACTTACAGTGTTCTTCCACCTGTCCTGAGCGTTCACATCAGCACCAAACTCAATCAGACAATTAACAACATCGATCCACCCATGAAGCGACGCCACGTGTAAAGGCGTCCGCTTGTCGTAGTCTCTAGCGTGAACCAGAGACGGATCCTCCTCCAGTAACTTCCTAACTGCAGCCGCGTCGTTCTGGTGCGCGTGCCACAGGATCAGAGACGTTCTGCTCACGCGCGCCTTCTCCTTCTGTTTGTCGTACCCAGCGCTCGTTCCCGCTGCGGAAACGGCTTGTTCGCCGCCGTCTCCAGCCGTCGCCGACGATTCGGAGCTCATCTGAAACGTAAAGATTCTGGATTTTTTTATGGATTTTTGCTTCTTTGGGTAATTGAGGAATCGATTCTTTTACAGTGGAGGTGATGATGAAGAAGCTTGTAGCTTGTTCTCTTGTGTGAACGTCGCCGTTAACTTAGCCGTCAAGTTGGAGACTTTTTCCTCCGTCTATTTTCGTGAGTTTGTTAACTCCGTCCCCGTTATCTCAGACTTTTTCTTTTGGTCTTTATTTTTTAGTGGCCGACTCATTTCACATTATTTATTCCTTCATGTTTGTTGGGATATTTTTTTGAGTTGTATGAACAATATATATTTGATAAAAAATTAACAATATATATCTAATATATATCTAGATTTTTTTTGTTTCTTATAGCTTTATATTGCCTACAAACTACAGTAGAATCTGATGTTAATACTTACAAAGAACTATTCATATTTTGTCACAGTCACTTAAAACTGAAATGAAGAACTAGTCATATTTGAAGAACTAATATGAATCATATTAATAAATGTTATGGTTCTTGGGTGTGAAGGGGACTAAGTCAACGATCCGGATAACATGGCATCACATCTATCACATGACTGCTATAAATATACACGCATATGCCTTTAGCATCTACTTTCATGTGATTAAAAAAGTTATTCATGTTTATATAAAATCAATGCACTAGAAATAGACTTTTTACAATTTGTTTTAATCAACTAATCATGTATAGACAACTATAAACACTCGCAAATGTTTGACCAACTAGGTCATGAAAAACAACTAAATTTTAATCTCTGAATTAGAAACATGTATATCTTACAAAAACGTATACATTATACAAAAACTCGCCTAATGATCGTCTACTGACACTAGCTAACCAACTGTGTTTGCTCCAGCTTAGAGAGAAGGTAAGCCATTCCAAGGGTTAAGACGGTTTGGTCATCACCAAGCTGTGTGGATTCTTGACCAGTGAACAGCTCGAGCAGCCTACAACTGTACAAGGCTCAATGTTAATAACGTGAAGCCATGTGGGAGATGTGAGAAGATACATACACCTCATGACTAGTTCATGCATCGTTTAGCGAGCAACGCGCTGCAATAAGTCACCTTTTCCTGCTTGGTGAACAACACGAAAACAAGTGTTGACGACAGTGCATACAAGCTGGTTGCCAGAAGACCTGAAGTATCTTCATTAGCACAACCTCTTCTGATGCAAGACTTGTCACCTCAAATCGGCAGCTTGTCACAGAATCAACTACCAAGTGTATGGCGTCTTCAATATTTGTAGTATTTTGACCAACTACATTCAGAGTTTCAGACTAATTAGGATCTTGAAAATTGATGAGAAAGCAATGCTGGTAGTGGTAGATATATTATAAATGGGCCACTATTTCAGTGGGCCTGTAGCAGGCTTGTAATTAAATGTCGCACAGTCCTTACCTTACTCTATAAATTGCTTTGTATTCATAACACTTCTCTCATTTCTAACAAGATGGAAAACTAAAATCGTATTAAATTCTATTAAAGAGTGTATGTCGCAGAGTCACAGACAACTGTAACACTAGTATATATACATTTATAAATTCAGGAACAGTTGAATGATTCTTTTTTCGTTGTTGTTGTTGAGTGAGGTAATTGCCTTTGCTCCTCCGGTTAGTGGGAGACAATACTTTCCAGAATTTTATATCTCAAATAATGATTAAATTTTAATTAATATGAAATTTTCAACATAAACTATGTAAGGAAATATTATACAATGAACTTTTATATATCTCTACATTTATATAATCATAATATATTATGACTTATTGCCTTGTCTGATTAGGTATTCTTGCAGCCGAATGACATGTCTCTTTCATGTTTAATTAGTGTCAAAAATTGAAGAACCATTTAATAAAGTATAGCATGTAAAGTTATCAGTCTATGATTTACAATATTCATGATATAACTACATAGCTACTTGCTAGATATATGAGTTGTGGAAATGGGTAAATGTTTAATGAGAAGTGTCATGTAGTCAGGTGAAAAACGAATGAGAAAAGTTTTGTAAACCAAAATTTATGTAATTTAGATATTCATATGATTCAGATCTGTAAAAGAACTTCATATAGAGAGACTTTTGTTTTCATTTGACATACATCTAGGTATTTGGTATTTGAAAATGAAATTGAATATCAAACAAATAATCGTTAGACATCCACCCCTAGATTTATAGATATTAAAATAATGTGGACTACAGTTGGCAAATGGCAATGTTCTCTGAGGTCTACACACGTTCAAGTATTTGTCTGGAACGTATCTGCTCTTGTATTTTTATATACAGAAACTTATATGATATATTTGGTATCCACCCAACTGCACCGTTTCTGTTTTAAGAAGTATTCAGAATATTATGTAAACTAATTAGACAATAATCGAGATTTATAGTTTAGTTTTCTCTACTGTAGTATACTTGTTGTGTTACTGTTACTGTCTAAAGTTAATCGCGTGTATAGGAGGTAAAAATGATTAATATCTAAATCATATTTAATATTAATTATCTGAACTTTTATTCGATTTCACTTCAGTTTTTCTTCCAGACGAATAAAAGAGCAGATAAATTGAAGTTAAGTGTAAATCCGTTTAGTACAGTTCGAGTTGTCATCAAACAAACTTTTTATTCCAGTGGTTCAAGTAGATTATGCGTCTAACTTGATACAAGAGAAAGGTATATATATTACAATTATTCAAAAAAATATATAGTAATCCTGTAAGTGTAAACACTTCGATCGATGTTCCTAATCGTAAGTCTGCCAACCACACTTGCAGCTGTTCAAGCCTCTTAACTGGACTCCAAATCTTCTAATAAATCAAGAAAAATCATAACCTTTAAGAATAAATAATATGAGCCGTCAATAGAACAGTTGAAATATATTGGAGAATCCATTGTTATAATGACATATATCATTAACAACTAAAAGATCTTATACTATATGTATGAAAAGAATGGATGCAAGAGAATATGTGCAAATGGAATTTTAAGTCATTTGTAGCTTCTTTCTATCCAGTATAGCCGGAAGATTACATGTAAGAATGGCTGTAAGCCAGTAACGATTAACAAATAAGAAAATACATTATACTCTCCAACGAAAAGGACTTTGAACTAACTAATAGGATTATATTCACTTCTTAGCTCAATAATATGTTTTAAGAAAGTAGTTTATTATATTCTTGGACGGATTTGATAGCTAAACAATCCATGAATGACAAAAGTAAATTAATTGTAAAATTACATAATGATACAACTTTCTATCAACGTAATAAGATATGAGTCTATGAACAAACAATTTTCCTTGGATATCTAAGTTATGTATACATATTATACAAAAGTTAATTAATATTTTGACACTTTTATGCCAAATTAAAACCATATTTATTGTAAAAACGAGAAGGTATATATGATCTAGAGCTCCATGCACAGCATAGTTAATTATAGATACAAATTGATGGTGTACATATACTAGGTACGAAGTATGCATCTAATTGAAAAAAGATATTTGACCAAAAAAAAAAAAATTGAAAAAAGATAAAAAAAAATATGGTCAGTGTATTTAATTATCAACATGCATTAATAAGCATTATAGGTCGATGATAGATGAATGCAGCTTATAACAGTAAAGCATGTGGTCCTCATCGAGAACTTCACATACGAATCTCTTTTGAAACTATGCTATTTCAAATGTCTCGACGATCTTGATTAGACATTTTCTATCAACAACTGCATATGTAATAGCTTATACGCCTTGCTGTAAACTTCCACACTCCACATTGATGAACTAGAATACGAATATATTTTCGCCTTTATACAATTTATTCCTCTTACCATTTTCCAGTCTTCTCGTCCAGAATAACCAAACTTGAAAATTAAAAAAAAAAAATGTGTAGATGGATGTGGATGTTTTGTTGACATCGATGAGAAAGAAGACAAAAAATATTAAACGAGGTTAAGAAATTTTCCTTAAATGGAGACACATGCTGTAAAATAACTCAAGACTTCTGTAATTAAAAACGGTTGCTTCTTACCCGCGCGCGAAGATCATGGGGTCAACCCCTAAAACAGACTCACTTTCTCTGTAATAAAAATATCATTAAAATGTACAAGAAATACAAAAAAAAAATAATTAAAAAGCAGATAGAGATTGAAACGAGGAACAAGACTTGGGAAGGATCCGAAGAAAACGGGTTACTTAAGAATCAGTGGTGTCAAGATCTCTCTCCTATTTATTTAACGAGATTAAATTTTTACTTTTTATTGAACACGAAAAGACAGAGAAACAAAAAAGAGAGTCGATAGGCAGAGGAAAGAAAGACGAAGAGAACAGAACAGAGGATTTTCCAAAGATCCTCTTCTTCCTCTCTTCTTCTCATTCTTCTCCTGGTTTGTTTTCCTTGATTTCAAACATAATTTTTACATTTTTAAACATTATTGGTTCATTCTTTTTACTGGGTCTCTCCTAAGAAATGATATTGTATTCAAGATTTTCTTGTGTTTCACGTTTCAAATCTCAAATGCTGCATTCTTAGGGTTTGATTTTGTGTTTTTTCTCTTTGATGAAGGTCTTGAAGATATACATGAATCAACATCCCATTGTTATGAATGTTGATGCACTCTCTTATGTATACATAAGCTCTTACAGGTGACCTCTCTGAAAAGACTTTTTTTTTAAAAGGTACTAGATTCTCTCTTGCATTTGTTTTTTTTTTTTAATTTCGGACAAGAACATATATACATATTTGGTGTGTGATAGTCTTATCATTTATTTCTTTTCATGTCTTGATTCAGATTCCTCAAAAAGAATTTGATTTCTTTGAGCTATTATTAGCCGGTGAATGTATTAGAAACCCTCCAAAGCAAAAAAAAAAAGATGGGTGGCTGCGTTTCTTCACAGAGAAAAATCAGCAACAAGCTTCATCAGAAGAAGCATAAACATGGTGGCAGACATGGCAAAAGCCGGTCCAAAATCTCGGCTTCAATGCCTGATGTTCCCATGAAACGCATGAGCAATGCTAGCGTCAGGGATTTTGTTCATCTTGATTTTGAAAAAGGTGCAGCCAAGATGATGTGTAAGAGAGCTGAGATGACCAATGCTAATTTCCATTTAACTCAGCTTCAATGGAACTGCCAATTTGATGGAAACCGTAAGAACATCATTTAAAAAAAAAATCTCAAAGATCTTGAATATGTTTTATTGAATCTGATTCTATTTCCAGGAGTGTCACATGAGGAAGCTTGGTATGATTCCTTTAGTTACATTGACTCTGAGTCTGATGATGGATCAAACTGTAGTGTTTTTGAAGGTAAAACATCAAAGCTTGAGACATTGGTTTGTGAATGAAGATGGTAACATGTATCTTTCTTGCAGATGCAAACCCTTCTGCGATGGGACAAGTGATTCAGTATGAAGAGTTCTACGAGAGTTACCTCAAAATAGATGGGAACAAAGCTGAGACATACTCAAGCAAGAATGAAGTCAGCATAAAGAGAAACCAAATTGCTGATGAATCTCACCAAGAAACCATCAAGACTACCACTTGTCAAGAACATCAAGATCACAATAAGAGATCATCGAAAGTTGTTATGGTTTCGGTTCGAAGAACATCTATTGATAGAAAATCAACATCATCTGAATTATGTAAGAAAAATGATCAAATTATCTCTAGAGTTTCCATCCTTTTTTTTAAGTTTTCTTTCTCATGATTATTTATGTCTTTAAAACTTTTCATCAGACCGACCAAAAGCTGGTTCTGTGATTCAACGTTCTTTGGGAGAGAAACTGACCAACCAAGGAAGCTGGTTAGAACTTTCTCCATCGAGTTTCAAGCTCCGTGGACTGAGCTTCTTCAGGTTAGGATTCAAAGTTCAGTTTAAGAAAGTAGACAAACAGTTTTGTTTGATCAATTTACAGTAAAAAAAACTCTACAAATTAATAATGTTATGACTATGATATTTTATTAACTTATGGAGTTATTAATTTACAAAAAGAAAAATCGTTTTAGAATTTTTCTATTTTAGAATATTGATATTAATAAAATAACAAAATAAATCTATTAATTTGCCAAGTATTAATTTACATAGCTTCTATTGTAATTATATTTTGTTTACATCATTTTCAGAGACAAACAAAAGAGTCCAGCACCAAACTGTAGTCCTTACACACCAATTGGAGTCGATCTTTTCGCGTGTCCTAAGAAGATAAGCCACATTGCTCAGCACATTGAGCTCCCTAATTTGAAACCGGTGTCATCACAAGAGTGTTATGTCCCCAGTCTCTTGATTGTGAACATTCAGCTTCCAATGTATCAAACCTCTATGTTTGGTGACTATGATGGTGAAGGACTTAGCTTAGTCTTATACTTCAAACTGAATGAGAGTTATCACCAAGAGATCTCATCTCACTTTCAAGAAACCATCAAGAGATTTATGGATGATGAGATGGAGAAAGTGAAAGGATTCACAAGAGAATCAACAGTGCCATTCAGAGAGAGGTTGAAGATCATGGCCGGATTGGTGAATCCTGAGGATCTTCTGCTAAGTTCTACTGAGAGAAAACTTATCACAGCTTACAATGATAGACCTGTTCTTTCTCGTCCCCAACATGATTTCTTTCAGGTTAGATTACATATCTTAGCTATTTTTTGAGAGTTCGTTGCTAAAACTTTGTAATAATGTTATGTGTTGATCATTTGGATACAGGGACCAAACTACTTTGAGATCGATTTGGACATTCACAGGTTCAGTTATATTTCGAGGAAAGGACTCGAATCTTTCAGGGATAGGATCAAGAATGGAGTTCTTGATCTTGGTTTAACTATTCAGGTACTTTGAAATAATCTCTAGGTCTTTTTGATTTGGAGTGTTGCTCAAGTAAACATTTTTGTTCTTTTTTTCTCACACAGGCTCAATCACCAGAGGAACTTCCAGAGCAAGTACTGTGTTGTGTCAGGCTGAACAAGATTGATTTCGTGAATCACGGACAGATCCCAACGCTTTTAACTAACAAACAATGATGAGTTTCCACATCTAAAGAGACAAAAGCAAAACAAAGAACCTTTCACATATTTGTATTAAAAAGACATTAAGTACAAATCAATGTCTTTTTTTTTTTGGAAACCTTAGAAACAAGATTTGCTCTGAAGTATGTTATGAAAAATATTCATTTGTACAGACGTCACAAGTTTCTACTCCATTATTCAAAACCCATGAAAAATAACAATGAGACTGCTTTGTAAATTTCATTCAAGCAATGACTGAGATACAAACCAAAGCAAGTAGATCAATAATAATGTAAATATAATAAACAAAAGAAAAACACACAACAGTTTAGTTGTTACAACAGATAAATTTCATCCACAAATTGTATAACCTATGCAACTACAATAACACAAAAGCTTCCTCATGTACAAAAGAATTCACTTACAGAAAATCTGAAAAAAAACCTAAAAAGCTTTTTAAGTTTTACTCTCTTTTTTCCTGTAAACTGCTTAGATTTTCTCAGACAAGTGTAAACAGAAAGAGACCTGCTCAACTGATTCCATCAAGGTTGCAAGCTTTTTCATGAAAAAAAAAGATCAGAGTTCTCATCTCTTAAATTATATGCTCTTCTTTAAGCCTTAGACGCGCAACAGGCTGCTGATTAGCCGAACCGCCATGTCGATTCTCTGGCCTTAACTGTGCTGCTGCTGCAGTAGCATGGCTACTTGATTTAGATGCAGGAAGGTCATGGTTATGTTTACCTTCATATGTTGTCACTACAGCTTTTGGATCTGCTGCTGCTCTCTCTACATGTTTCCTCACTCCACATCCTTGTGTTGTGCACTTGTAGTAACTCCTAAGGATCAAAAAGAGAACATTAACAAGAATGTTTTAAAGAAATAAAACTAATGTTTTCTTGTTATTACCTCGGATAAGGATTCCCTTTGACCACTTTCTGTCCATACTTGCGCCACCTATATCCATCATCTAAGAGATCAACTTCACTTGTCGTTTGGACGATGATCTTAGGCTCTGTCACAGTTCTATGTGACGTAGAAACAGCAGCAGCTGGTTCCGAAACTCGAACTTTCTTGGCGTCAGGCTCGTCTTCAGCTCTCTCTCTGACACCACTTTCTCCATTACCAACTTCTTCGCTGTCACTAGCCTCAGACATTTGCTCTGTAGTAGTAGCTTGACTTGCTGCTTCATGTTGCTCCCTCTTACTCTTATTGTTATTAACCAAACTCCCGTTTAGATTACTATCTTTGTTGCTGTTGCTGTTGTTGTTGCCTCGCTTAGTGTTCTGAGGAGGCTCATGATTGTGCTGGCCCTTGTAGATGATTTCAGTTACTTGTCCATCAAGTGATCTCTCAACCTTCTTCTTGACAGGACATCCTGGATTGGTGCACTTGTAATAGCTTCTAGGAAACTCGCTGCCTTTAACTTGCTTTTGTCCGTATTTGCGCCAGTTATAGCCATCATCAGCTGGTTTGTCAACGTTTAGAGGCTGTTGCTGTGACCTCTGCTCAATGATGGTTGTAATTGAGGTTTCTATTGGAGCTAGTAGTGAAGAATCCGGAGCTGAGGATGAAAATGGTTGAGCCTGAGAGGAATGAGGGTACTCGGTTTGTGGTTGCATATTAGCATTGGCTTGAACTGCTTGTGCTGTGACTTGTGCTAGAGCTTGCTGATGTGTCATTCCATATGATCCCTGCACATTGTTACATGGTTAGATTCTAAATCACCCTACTAATAAGACTAGGAATCTCTTAGATATGGCAACAATAAATCTTGATGAAGATTTATATCAATAAAACCTATGAGCAAGTCAAAATCTTGATAAGTATTTGGATTCCTTATCTGAAAGTTCATACCTTTTAATACAGTTGAGTTACAAAGTTTCCCAAATTTCTCTAATAAAACCTTAATTCAAACTTATAATCTGATTAAAATGTTTTTTTTTCTCTATCTATCTACCAGCAAAATGGTTATTACAAGTCTATGATCTGTTGGAAATGGAATTTACATAGATTTGCTAACTAAAACCAAGCAAACAAACAAAAACAGCTTAATAAAGAAAGCCCTAAACTTTCAGTTTCCATAAATAGATTTTTAAACTTTTTAAGAATCCCCCAAAAAAAACAGAATAATATTTGTGTCGATGAAATCTTGAACCTGAAGGGGAGAGAAAAGACCCAAGAAGCTCGGCGAATCCAGCCGCATCGCCGGGCTTAGCCCTGGCGGTACGGTGAACATCGACGGTGACTGCGAGATCATCAAACCGGTGGGTCTGCTCTGTTTGAATCTCGGGTCAACATCACCACCGCTCGAGCTATTATTCCCTTCTTCACTAGCCGCCCCGGCTGATGCAGCAGCTGCAGCCGCGGGAGAAGCCATGGCGCCGGCGAGGAGCTGAGAGAAAGACCTAAACTCATCGGACTCGGGGAACATGTTTGAGACCAGCGTCATCGGACCAGGGCTGAATCCAACGCCAGCGCTGAAGAACATATCGCTAAACGGCCGTGGAGGAAGAGATAAAGTCGGTCGTGACGGAGCTCCGGTGGACTTAGATGTCGACGGGAGTTCTTCCTTCTCCGACATCGATCCCCAAAATAATCAGACAGAAGAAAAAAAGGTTTAAAACTTTTGTTTTCTCGCAGTATAAAAAAGTCCACGCTGCAGATATGTAAATCAATCTCTCTCTCTCTTGCTACCTCTCTCTCTCTACTCTTTTCTTTTTACTTGTGTAAAGTGAAATTCATTTTTTAATTTAAAACTAATTAAATGGATTTCTTTATTTGAGTAGTGCGCAGAAATGAAGAACAAGTTTCGAAGTTGTACCAGTTACCAAATTGATCTTTTGATTTGAGTTTAGGTTACACCTTTTTTACAAAAGCGTCGGTATTGGATTGTACGATGAACCTGGAGTGAAGAGGCAAAGCACAAGGCCACAGCTACTCCACGTTGTCTGAACTCTGAAATGACAGCTGGCATTCTGTTTTGATAGCCCATTCTGGTCTTAATGGGCTGTCGTTAAAAAAGCCTACTAATCATATGATATGTCTGCGATAAGTATATAATATACTAGAAATATTATTACCTTATATAAGTTATAATTAATTACTTTAGCCGATACAAATATGGGTTACATATTACTTCTTTAAAAAAAATATCATGTGAAAGCAAATGATTTTGTAAATCACTTTACTTTTGGGTAGTTTGTAATAGGAGGAAACGTGAGGTAAAGGAAATAAAGCAATCTAGCAACATGACTTTTGAACAGACATTTGACTTTAGAAGAGCAAGAGATATTATTATAAACATTCTTATGAAGTATGTGGGACACACGTAGGTCGTAGAGGTACTAATCTTTTCTTATATTTTACCACAATACAATACATTACGTAAGTTTCTAACTATACGCACGAGCCACGACTTCGCTCATAAAGACAATAATCATGGTGGGAGAGGTTGACATTTGAGGAGCCAAAAAAATCAAACAATAAGAAGAAACGTCTCAGGAAAAAAGTTGATGACGATGAGACATTAGTAATAAAAGTATTAAATTCCAAATTCCAAATTTTCCAAAGTAGGGTAAACACAAAACAACAGTCACATAGAAGGTGCATAAAACAGATGACTTCCTCGAACCAAAAAGAAGCTATCAACAACAAACATCACAATAGTTAGAAGAAGGAACAATATCTTGAAGCTTCTTGCTGGTGAAGATGTCAATAGCAACAAAGCGACATTTCACATGACCATGCTTCCTAGTCTTTGACGTTGAAACCTCAACAAATTGCAACACAATCGAAACGGATCCAAGTTAGTTACTAGTTACTACGATCAAGAAGGCTCGAGGGTGGCGGCGCGCTTTCTTCTGGGCTTTTATAACGAAGGCCTTTATAGAGATTGAGATGGGCTTAAAGCCTTAGAGATAACAGAGCTCTTTTTCTACCGTCGTTGGATTACATGATCAGACTTTATTATGTTTCACAAAAAAAAAAAAAAAAAAGATCAGACTTTATTAATTACTTCTTCTAGTAAATCTAGATTTAATCTAATCCTAATACTTTTGATATTAATTATAACTAGTCTTCTCTGTCAACACGCATACGCTATAAGAAAAGCTATTATATGTTCATTATTAACGGAATTTGTATTAAAAGCATATAACCTAAGGTTTGCTACCATGTAGAAGCCATACTCTTCAAGCTTTTCATTTCGGTTTGCGTAAAAAAAGAATTGTACGTTATTTTGCTCTTTATACCGACTCTGAACACAGCTCGTAACCGAACACACATGTTGAGAAGTTTTAAAAGACTGACGCATCCGCCGTTCATGTCTTTTCAAGTCATACTAACAATCTAGGGTTCCATCTCCCACTCTCAAATCTTCAATACATGTGTGATGTGGCAAAAACCACGTACTTACACGTTAATTACATCATCTGATATTTAAGTGATCGAAATTATCTTTCCTCATGGTTACTGAGAGAATGAGAGCATCTTTTCCACTTTTCACTCGTCTTTGTCGACAACATTCGGTGATTGGTCCTTTCAATTTCGAAATAATAGCATCACGAATAAGCCGTACACAAGCCAGTGAAAACGATGGCATATAATAATCAGAACTAAATATAATAATCAGAACTAACCTAATTCAAACAGAATGAACCCAAATGAATATCACGTTTATTTTAAAATGATCAAAATGAACTTTGGTTTAATAGTATAGATTTTAGACTATCGAAATATGTTTTTTTTCATGACAAAACCTTGTGTCGTTAAGAATATTTAGTACACAAAATCTTAATATAGTAGAAATTATATAAATTAATAATACTTGATAAATAATAAATATTATAAATTAATAATTTTTGTAGGTTTCGAGTTGCACCGGTTCAAAATAGAACACAAATCGATAAAATAATAAATCTTTTTTTGTAAATATATGGATGGTTCCAATAAAATCATAAATTAATAATCTATCTATATATACATTTTATATAAGTACAAACTAAACATTATATTGCTGGTTTTATATTGACAATGAAAATACTTCTATTTTTCTTAATATTTTAATATATTTTGATAATATTTAGTAAAATTTAATCGAAAACCACATTTAGATTATATGAAACATAAAAATATACACTAAATAATATATTAAAACAAAAAATTCAAATATTTAAAATTTAATTTATGTATAAATGGTAAAATAAATAATTTCATATTTTATAAACAAAATATTCAAAATATAAAATTTGAAATAAATATTTTTTTATAAATTAATAAAATATTATAATCTCAATATTATTAATTTATACAATTTTTACTGTATATAATATGATTTCACGTTGCATATAGCATAAATAAATCCCCAGTTACACCATGCATCATCGTCTCTGGTTATTCCGCTAAAAACGTCTCTTTGGTTTATGTATGAACATTTTGTATCTATATAACTATGCGAACATTATCAAAAAATCGAAAGCTAAAAAAAGCAAATGTTTTTCTTGGTGAAAGGCCGAATGTATATTTTGGCAATGGGCTTATTATCATCAATCTTACTACGGTGAGAAAAAAAAAAGGAAAAAAAAAGTCAGGGAAAGAAACACACAGAATCATGTGGATTGTATGATAAGAAGTTTACCAAGAATCCATCAATAATAAAATTGTTATATAATCATCTACATAGTCAATAAAACAATAATAACTCACTCTACATTTCATGGGATTGGAAAGCATTCAAGATGATTTTTAGATTGGATTTATTTTTGTTGTTGTTTGTAAACAAAGATTTTCATATCAATTAAAATTTTACACTAATTCCACAAGAATATGTAAAAAACATTGATTATTGTTAGTTTTATATAACACATCGATAATCCTAAAATACTGTTGGAAAACTCGAACATTGGTCACTAGAAGATTTACCAAAAAAAAAAGAAGACTACATGTACAGTTGTTATTTATGTCCAGTTTAATTGCGTATTTTTGTTCTACTGAACACTAACGGTTCGCATAACATTCTGAGATGGATCACCTTGAATCAGTTTACCCTTGATATAAGCTTTTGTGAAAAAGTTTGTATATCAACTATCAATTGCACAACCCATTTTGATTGACTCATGTTTGATTTTCTCTCAAATATTTGGCCTATAATAAAAGAAGAAAAAACAAATTGTTACGGATCTCGATTAGCTATAGATTTTATTGGAATCTACTTTTTCAGGCTATAATAGGATAATTAATTGTTTAGGTCATTGCTTTGTGTGGACAAGCATGGTTTGTCTACGTTCTAGATGCTTTTCAAAAATTGATGCAAACTTTTCGAAAGGGACTATCTTTATGTAACTGAGAAATTATTTAACCAGCGTCTAATAAAATAATGTGGACTAAAAATTGACGTTAAAGACGAGAGCGGATTTTAAAATAGTTTTTTTTTGAATATTTGTATTTTCTACACACAACTTACCTCCTATTTGCACTCCATACTCTATTTCCCTTCAATTTTTTTCCCCCCATCACTACCATTTTCCCCCAATTCAATGATATCCCACTCTTTTGAATATATTGAGCTAATTTGCTTTTTTTTTTTGTAAAAGGTAATGCAGAGGAGCTAGTGGGAGACGAGTGGCAAATAATTTACCTTTCAAACACCTTCTTTTTTTAATATTCCAGTGATCAAATATTTTCCGATTAATGATATGCGTAATGACCAACGATAAAGTAACATATGATTTTATAGTTTTCAAGTTTCAACAACCATATTTCTGTAAATCATGTTTTATGAATAATTTTTGTATTTTAAAAATAAAGGTTCATATCACCTTAAAAATTTCGATTCACCAATGTTCTCACTTAAATTTAATTCAAAGACTTTATAGTAAGAAATTTATTTTGACCGGGAAATATAATTTAGTTTAATAGAAATATTGAAGAAAAATGACAGTTGCGTACTTGCATAGTTGCATGTATATATATATATGTATATTTTTTTTTATGGAATTTTGTTTTCTCTTTGATTCTCAGTGAGATCAATTTAGTGGGACACACCAGAAGAACTATGATAGGACCCTTGACTAATACTCAGCTAATAAATCTTAATTTATTTTTCTGATGAGAGTGACATTTCCGAAAGCATACTTTGGACCACTTTTAAGGTCTATTCCCAACTTATCTTGAACCCAATAAAAGCACTATAACTATATATATATATCTTACAAATAAAATACTAATACATTGCCTTTGGTCTATTATTTGAGTCTTCGAATTATTTTTAAGAGTTTAAAAAAAAAAATCTAGTAACTTTATATATGTAGATGTTGTATCGTGTTGTTGAATCTTAAACAATCCAATAATTATCATGCTATTTAAATTCGTTTATTCTTTCATAATTCTCTAATTCTGCTTTTAAGATTTAAAGTAATAAAAGATATAGCAAAAAGTTAAAGAACATTTTAAAAAAAACTATAATAGAAGAATTATACTGATATCATGAAGTAATACCTAGTTAACTTGTTGAAAAAATTATATAGTTAACTTTTTTCTTTTCTTTACATAAATATATAGTTAATTTTTTTGTTTGACTATATACATTTAACTTAAACAGACAGATCTAGCATATGTTATTATATCCCTGTTTTTTTTTTTGCGTTTAGTATTGTTCTTGGATTCGAAAACTTTTAAACGAGATGGTTTAAATTTTAAGAAATCACCAGAAGAAAATATGCAATCTCATTAACCATGTGGGTTTGTGACATCAGAGACAGAACAAAATGATGCCATGCCACAGACACAAGAGTCAAGAGCCCAAGAGGCTATCCTAGTTTTTTTTTGACCGAACACAAATGATTTTTTTTGGAAGGATATTTTTGAAGAATTTCATTTTTTTTGTATGTGAGGAAGAAAATTATAAGGAATTTATACTGTCTTGCATATATTTACCCTTTTTAAAAGAGGTTCGGTCACATCGATCGTAAAAGTGTAATGATTTTGTCACTCAAAATTTATCATTATTACCTACATAAATATCTGTCCGGGTAATCTATACTATACTAAAAGGGAGATATAAACCCCTCTTAGAGTGTCCACATCAGCATATATAATCATCCAATCAGAGAGCCCGAAGTTGCCACGTCATCTCATTTATTTTTTCGTAAAAAATGAAAAAAAATGCAAAGGACAGGATCGAACCCGGGTTAGTATGACATAAATATAGAGCATATACCGCTAAGCCATTGAAACTTTCTTGAACACATATACAAGAATCACTAAATATGTAATCACAAACTCTTATGTACATTTACAATAATATGGATTCAACTTTCAAGACTTCGATATTTTGTTTTGTAAAAAAAATAAGAAAGTGACTAAGCTAATATATTCTTTGAAAGTGTGAGAACATTGACAAATATGAAAAAACATAGATTTTTGTTTTCGTGACAAAGTTAAGACTTTTGTAAAAGTACGTTTACATAAGCTTGCTTTCCCCGATTCTATATACACAAGATTCTATATACACAAATAAATATAATATAACAACATAAGCTTGCTTTCCCCGATTCATATGAAAACTTTTTAAGTTATCCACCAAAGCAAATTAATTAAATCAATCAAATTGTTAGAATACAACAAATTAATATACAATTTTATTTTAAATTAAATTATTTAAAAGTGTATTTTCATTAAAAATAAAATAATAAAAAAGTAAAACTGATTTGATGGTAATTTTTATGACATATATATATATATTATGTGAAAGAAATATAAGCTTAATATGGAAAAAAATCTTAAATACAAAAAATCCTAAAATTAACAAAAAAAACTAATAAAAATTAAACTATGATATCAATTGAAAGCTTCTTAGACAATATTAATAAAATATTTAAACGATAATTAGACAAATTTAATTTTTTTTGCCAGCCAAAAGTGTATTATTAATTAGCATCAGTTATTTCAAGATGTTTAAGAAAGGATGGAATTAAATGATATATGAACTATGAATAGTAGTACTTTGTAAAGCTGACTTAGATAACACATCTGCACATCATTTCCAATCCTTTTTGATGCCTAAATTCAATTTCTTCAGAGCAGTTATTCCACAAAAAGATCGTATGAGATATTGTTTTGATATTCAGATTTGTTTCTTGAATGTTAAGAAGATTGATAACTGTAAAAATGTCTCCTTCGAATATTATATGTCTATAACCGAATCTCCAACATGAGACAACTTTGTTTAAAAAGTAAATAATTTTATTTTTCTTATATTATATAATAAATATATATTATTTACTGATAATAAAAATATAATTATTCATCTATCACAAATATCTATGCAAATATGTGAATCAAGTACTACAATCAAACAACATAATGATTTCCACAAAGAAAATTTAAAAAATATATTTATGTTATGTAGTCTTATTTTATATTCTTTAAATAATGTAATACAATATTATACATTATTTTTTTAGAATTGAGAAATACATATATATCAGTTAGACAAATTAAGCAATAATTAGACAATTTTGACTCTTTTTTTGCCAGCCAAAATTTTATTATTAATTAGCATCAGTTATTTCAAGATGTTTAAGAAAATATGGACAAAAAATAGGATGGACATAAATGATATATGAATTATGAATAGTACTTTGTAAAACTGACTTAGATAACACATATGCACATCCATTTTCAGTCCTTTTTGATGCATAAATTCAATTTCTTCAGAGCAGTTATTCCACAAAGAGATCGTATGAGATATTGTTTTGATATTCAGATTTGTTTTTTGATTGTTAAGAAGATTGATAACTGTAAAATGTCTCATTTGAATATGATATGTCTATAACCGAGTCCCTACATCAGACAAGTCTGTTTTAAAAGAATATAATTTTATTTTTCTTATATTATATAATAAATATATATTATTTACTGATAATAAAAATATAGTTATTCATCTATCACAAATAACTATGCAAATATGTGAATCAAGTACAACAATCAAACAACATAATGATTTCCACAAAGAAAATTTAAAAAATATATTTATGTTATGTAGTCTTATTTTATATTCTTTAAATAATGTAATACAATATTATACATTATATTTTTTTAGAATTGAGAAATACATATAATATCTTATCCGCGCGTAGCGCGGTTAAAAAATCTAGTAGAACTAAGAAAAACCCAGTTTTGATGCCAAAACCATCTTTAAAGATTTTCTTTTTGTCGTCAACCTTACTAACAAACATTAGAAAATGTTACAAATCGTTTTTCCAATTTACAACATAACTTGAGTTTGTAATCCTATCCTGTTTAGCTAATTTATCTGCAACAACATTACAAGACCTTTTAGTTAAGATACACCTCTTGTTGTATATTTTCTAAAAGAAATTTAAAAATAAAATAATAAAAAAGGAAAAGAATGAGAAAATATAAAAACATGTTCTCGTAAAAAAAAAACTAAAAAGGCTAAGATAACACCAATGGACCCGTAAATCATGTATCTCTTTTTAGGTAGTCCAAAAATTCAAATTTAAATACATAGCTAAATAATTCTTAAATATTAATATAATAATTATGAAAACTCGAGAATTCCATGGAAATTAATGCTCTAAGAGCCTCATGATTAAAAACATGTTTTTGCTTAATCACTAGTATATGATGAGTTAAGAATTAAGATGGATAACAAAATATAATTGTAAAAATATTATGAATAATTTATGTATTTATTTTGAGTTTTCTTTATCAAAGCTTTGTTTTAATTTTGAGTAGATAACATGACATTATAAAAATAGCTAATAATGGAGTAAAAATACAATGACACTCCTATATGTTAAAATACACAAGAATCTATGCAATAAATTCAATATGTGAGAACAACATAATTTTGATTTCTCTATTCTGTAAATATATAAACTAATGTATGGGTATTCGTTGCAATATTACTCTAGAAATAAAATAAACAAATCTTTATTCCCTTATAATTCTTTGAAACTCCAGAGCGATGCTCCTGGATTCCATCAGTATCCAGCCTCCCTTTCAAAGTCTTATAATCAAAAATTAATTCCGATCACCAATAAAACTTCTTCTTTTGGTAAAAAAAAAACTTCTGATAATCTAATAAAAGTTCTGGTATATAAATCAAAAATTGATTCCACAGTAGCCAACGCGAGTAGAGGTACAGATTTTAAGGTGGGACCTACGATTTGTTTGCTGTCAATAGTATAGTATTAATTACAGCTTTTTTATATTAGCATATATTTGAAAAATATTGACGCTAACAACAAAATAGAAAAACGAAGGATTGCGTAATTAATGGACCAAGGATTTAGAAAATTTATCCATGACGACATGTCCGTTTTGGATTTACAATTTAGTATTTATCTATTTTATTATACCATATGGTAAACAACATTTAAATACAACATACATAAAAATATAAGATTTATACAGTTTTCAAAAGTCGAAACCAACTAGATCACTTATTCTAGACATATGTCACAATAAACCCATTTTTTCTTTTCTTTAAATGGATAGATTATGTTTAAAAAGGACGAGAGTTATTACATATTTTAAACAAAGTACATAGAAAAATAAAATAAAAAGGAGAAAGAAAAAGCAGAGAGAATAAAAAGGGGAAGGGAAGAGAAGAGAAGAGGGGGATGTTGACAAAAAAATTCAGGTCTGGTTTGTTTATGTGTTTTTTGGGATCTTTCCTTTTTTCTCTATAAACACAACCAAAAGAAGCAGACGAAGAAGAAGAAGAAAAACAAAGCAGAGTTCTTTTTTTTTTTTTTGTTTGGTGAGACAGGGAGAGAGAGAAAGAGTGGCCCAGTAGATCGAAGATGACGATGATCTATTTTCTTTTCTTCCATTAATAGTGTTTTCCGCTATAACCATTATATACACAGAGAATATAGACTCCAAAATTTTCTTACTTTTGCCTTTTGATTCAGAGCCTTTTTTATTTTC
Organism: Brassica napus; assembly: GCF_020379485.1. NCBI lineage: Eukaryota > Viridiplantae > Streptophyta > Magnoliopsida > Brassicales > Brassicaceae > Brassica > Brassica napus. The sequence continues at coordinate 41,837,700 of NC_063442.1, forward strand.
CTTCTAATTTCACTTTGTTGAAACCTCGTAAAGTCTTCATTTTTTGATCTTCTGAAGACGAGTTGGCGATAAGAGGATGTGCGTTTGAGGTATAAAAAAAAATACTATTTTTTTTTTTTACTTTTGTCTGATGATTTGGAGATGTTTAGTTTAGAATCTGCTCAATTCTCAATTTAGTACAATCAATGTCCTTATATTTTTTTTTTGCAGATTCTTTGTCTTGGTTATTTTTGTTTTATTTGTTTCCGAGATCCTATAATTGACTCGTCTGCGTAAGAACTATCTATCAACGACCTTTAGTTATCACCGAGTCAAAACCCTTGTCTGAAAAGTCTCATCTTCACTTGTTTCTTCTGCTATATGCTTTGACTTTTGAGCTGCTGTCTGAAAAAGGCTAATCTGATTGAGCTGTAAAGTTTTTGTTTTTACTGATGAAAATGTGGTGGTTAATGCTTGTTGTGATGAATTTGGATTTGGGGATGTTTCAATGCTAAAAGTTTATTTTTAATTGTTTTGTGTGTGAGTAGTAATGGGAACAAAGATTCACTGTGAAAGCTTATTCCCTGGACATCATCACTCTATGAGAGATCCCAACAACGAATCCAACGGCTGTAGATGGCCATTGTTCTATGCTGACAATAAAGCCTCTGCGAATGATCAATTCTACAATGACAAAGATGTGGTGAGAAGGACAATGCTCGAACACGAAGCTGTTTTTAAGGCTCAGGTTAGCTAGTTAGTAGTGGATTAACTTTCTCTAGACTTTTCAGGTTTTGGTTGATTTAATATGTTGTGCATTTTCATCATTAAACTACAGGTTATGGAACTTCACAGAGTATACAGGATACAAAGGGATATGATGGATGAACTGAAAAGGAAACAGTTTAACAAAGAATTCGAGGCATCATGCTCATCTCAAGCTACTAATGATGATCTCCGTAAATGGAAAATGCCTAGTTTCCCTGTGGCAAACTCGGTTTACGACAGACCATCCATGTCAGTAGTGGAGGATAATGGCCATTCTCCCATGAAAGGAAGCTATTGTCAAGGGGTGTTGGAGGTCAGACCGACGAAAATGAGGAGAAAGATGATAGATCTTTGTCTTCCTGCTGATGAGTACACTGAGGAAGTTGTGGAGTTGAAAGATCACAGAGTTAGTCAGCTTCCTAATGGAGATGTGAAGACTGGGTATGGGTCAAGTAGTAGAACCAATGGCTTGGCTGATTTGAATGAACCATTTAAGGCTCAAGACACAAACGAGTTTGCTTATGGCCACTCGGGCAGTGTAAGGGAGCATGATCCTGGGAAAGTCTGGCCACAACATCAGCCCTTAAGAACTAGTAAGATGATCCACCAAGTTGTAAATGCAGATCATTACAGTGGCACACATAAGTATGCTACTCCATCTAAGCCACTGGAGTCATCCTCTCAGGCTATGCAAGTGTTTGTGAACAGTTCACAAAGAGGAAAGGGTTTACCTAACTCTGGTCCTCCTCCAAGCAAGGCAGTCTTGTGGAGAGAAAGGACGTTTATTGACCTAGAAGCTGATACTGATACTAACACTAGCCATGAAGTTGCTTCTCATCAACCGCAACGCCACTTGTATCCTCCATTTAACACTCCAGCTTCTGCTTTCCATATGCATTCCTCTTGGCAAAACCCTCAGAGAGTTGTTGTTGCTTCAGAGCAGAAACAAGGGTGTCTGGGAGATAGATTACAGTTTGAAAGCAACTCTAGATATAACAACCACAACATGGTTTACAATGAGTGTTCTTCTTCTTCGTCGAAATCGAAATTCTCTGGGAGTGGGTATAGTTATCCTGACGGAGGAAGAAGTGATCACAGGCCGGAGGTGAAGTTTGTTAGAGATTTGAACTTGAATGTGACACTTCCATCAAACACTTGTGCTGTTGAAGTTAGAAAGGATGAAGCTACTTTACCATGGCTTGTTAAACCCAAGTCTGCTTGTAACTCTGATGTGGCTGATGGGAGATGGAATCTGAACAGTAATGATGCTGTAGAGACTGAGAAGTTCAACATTGCTACAGATGAATGCAATGCAGAAAGAGATAAAGTCCATAACGTTAGGATGATGCTAGACATCAACGAACCTTGTGAACCACTTTCGGATGAAGATCAGCAAATGGAGAAGGAACAAACAGGGACAAAGGTTTCGGTTAGTAACAAGTGTGATATTGATTTGAACATGTCGGTTAGTGAAGAAGAAGAAGATGAGAACTGCTCTGTTCCCACCAGTTCAAGACTGAGCTCAAAGAGAATCATGATAGATTTGGAAACTGTTCCCGAGTCTGATATTGAAGAAGACGATGTCTCTGGAGAAAAACCTCCAGAAGAGTCCCAAACTCTCGAGAAACCGCCTGAGTTTGAAAAAACAGCAGCAGAAACAATAGTTGCCATCTCTTTAGCTTGCCTAGACAGAGAGGTTGAAGTCGTTGCTTCATCAGAAACAATGATCCTTCACTGGTTTGCAGAAACAGTAGAGAACCTGGACCAAAAGCTAGCTTCTGTCACAAGGAACCAAGCGCCTTCTATAGAAGAGATGGATTACTTCGAGTCAATGACCCTGCAACTACCTGAGACCACAGAAGAAGAGTACACGCCTAAGCCATTAGTCCCTGAAGACCTCGTATTGGAGGAAACCTCTGTGGTCATCACGAGCCAAAGACCAAGAAGAGGAAACGCTAGAAAGGGAAAGCAAAGACGAGACTTCCAGAGAGACATTCTCCCCGGACTTGTGTCTCTTTCGAAACACGAAGTGACAGAAGACATTCACATGTTCGATGGGTTCATGAGAGCAGCAACGGGAAGCTCCTGGACTCCAGCCGGTTTAGCGAGGAAGAAAACCGGGTCAAGAGGTAGACCGAGACGGGTCGTTACAATCCCTGAACCGGTTTATTATCCCTCGGTTCAACAACATGTGGGGAACAACAATGGTGAGATTGAAGATAGAAGCTTTGCAGGTTGGGGTAAAATGACAAGAAGGCCGAGGAGACAACGTTGTCCTTCTTCTACTGTAACTACTACTAGTAACCAACGTCACGCGCCTTTCACGTGATATATTTGTAACCATAATATATCATTCCTGTTTGTTTTCTTCAAAATGTTGTCGTATAGAGAGATATAATATCAGACCGTGATTTTCATAGAGGAGTTTTTTAATTTCCGGTTGGGTGATATAGATGAAGATATTTTTTTATTCAAATAATCACTTTTTGTATTATTTTTAAGGTCAAACCGAGTTCTAAATTGGTTTATATATAAAAAAAAGGTTCAAATTCGGTTGGGCTCGGTTCGTATTGTCAATAAAATGTATAGGCCCTCTTTTGATAACTTTACAAATATAAGGCCCAACGTTGTTGGGCTCGTGTTATCTTAATTACCTTTTGCGTCCTCCAATTAATAGATATTAGTAATAAGTGCCCATAAATTCTGGGTGGCTTTGGAAAAACCCTAAACCCAGACATCGTCTCTTTCGTTAGTGAAACAACAATGTTTCGTCGTAGCTCTTGCAAGCTTTCACTGTCAGTCTTCCCTTTAAACTTTAATTCGTAAGATTTTAATTTCCGAAATTTCTTAATTAAATTATAAAAGTTTTGCAGTTGGGGAAAAAGAAGATTCAGCAGCAAGTCGGAGGAGACGATGAGCTATTCATTTACAGAGGCATCTTGTATGCAACATTGGCGTAAAAACTGGGACCCCCAAAGAAAGAACCGATTAACATCGAGCACATTCGCTCAAGCCATCGGGTTCTGGCCAAACCGTAGAGTCCAGCTCTGGTTAGAGAAAATCGGAGCGATAGAGCCGTTTTCAGGCAACGCAGCCACGTGCTGGACCAAGATCAAAGAGCTAGAAGCGCTCAACCGATACCACGTTCTAACGGGACACGACTTTGTCTTTCCCGAGTTCGTTACTTTAACAGAAGACGAAAACTGGTTAGGAGCTTCTCCCGACGGAGACATGTACGGTTTGGTCAGCGAGGGGTCGAAAGGTATGCTGGAAGTTAAGTGTCCGTACGGAGAGGGTTACCCGTGGAAGAAAGTGCCGTGGCATTACGTGCCGCAGGCTCAGGGTTTGATGGAGATTGTGGGGAGAGATTGGTTGGATTTGTATTGTTGGACTGTTAACGGGAGTAGTTTGTTTAGGATTGAGAGAGATTGTGTGTTTTGGCGGGAGATGAAACCGACGCTTGTTGATTTTTGGGAGAGGCATGTGGTTCCCGGGAGAGACAGGTTTTGTGATAGCTCTCTTGTGATAACAGATCCTTTGGTGGAGCTGGTGGAGTTTGTGCCTGAGTCTAGACATGAACGGTGTAATCAGATTTTGCGTGGGACTGAGAGGGTTATGGATAACTCTTGTAAGCGTTTGTTTTATGAAATTAATGGCCAAATCTTAGACTGACGCCAAACTCTCTCTGTTACTTCAACTGTATTCAGTGTATCTAACTTGTTCATTCACTAATCAATTTAATTTGTTTTATAAACAATAAAACGTATAAAGACACTCATGATCTTTGAAAGGTACTAGTTGGTTTTTTGAAAGGTATTAGTTGGTTTTCCTGCACAGAAATAAAATTTTCAAAATAATTATATATAAAAAATATAAATATAAATTTCATTTTATCGATTTAAAAATAAAAAGAAAATCGTGAATAATTATTTATTATTTTTTTCATTTGACTTAACAATATTTTAATTTGATTTTTGGATTGGTTTATTTTATATTTATATATTTAAAACTATAGTTTTGAGTATATTTTTTTGTTTAAATTTTATTACATTAATAAATTTTCTTACATTAATAAATTTTATTTATTTTTATTTATCGCAATAAATCAGTAATCATCACATATCGATTATGATGTATAGTAAGTTCAATAGATTAAAAATTCTTTATCAGTGGAGACAAGTATGAACAAAATCGTTTGAACTTCCCCTAATTCTATTAAATTAATTCCTCTAATTAGCCAAGTAAGGCCCATATATTTGGGCTTCAATAAGCCCATATAGAAGGAATATGACACGTCATAAATCAACACATCGAACAATAAGACATCGTCGTATTAAATAATGTTTATTATATCTTCCTCGTGTCCGGCAACAATATTTTTCTTTTAGCTTTCATCCGTCGCGTCGCATTTAATCGCCATGATCGTCGACTTCTCTACCTTCATCCTCTTCATCTCCGTCTTCATTTCCTCAGCTAACGCCAAAGCAACCTTATCCATCTCCCCCAAAACTCTAAGCCGATCCGGCGATTCCATCCTCATCAAATGGTCCAACGTCGACTCTCCCTCCGATCTCGACTGGCTAGGCATCTACTCCCCCCCAGACTCTCCCCACGACCACTTCATCGGCTACAAATTCCTCAACGTCTCCCCCACGTGGCAATCCGGCTCCGGCGCGATCTCCCTCCCCCTCACCAACCTCCGATCGAACTACACGTTCCGTATCTTCCGATGGACGCAGTCCGAGATCAATCCGAAGCACAAGGACCACGACCAGAATCCCTTACCGGGAACGAAGCACCTTCTGGCGGAATCGGAGCAGGTGGGGTTCGGATCCGCCGGCGTGGGGAGGCCGGAGCAGATCCATTTGGCGTTCGAGGATAAGGTTAACAGGATGCAGGTCACGTTCGTAGCTGGGGATGGGGAAGAAAGGTTCGTGAGGTACGGAGAGGCGGAGGATGCGTTGGCGAACTCCGCGGCGGCGCGCGGGATTAGGTACGAGAGGGAGCATATGTGTAATGCTCCGGCTAATTCCACCGTGGGATGGAGAGATCCCGGGTGGATTTTTCATACCGTTATGAAGAATTTGAACGGTGGCGTTAGGTATTATTATCAGGTAAAAGCTAAATCTGAATCAAAAGGTTATGTCTTTAATTTAAAGTAGCTGTAAGAACATCAAAGGTTATGTCTTTATTTTAAAGTAGTTGTAAGAACATCAAAGGTTATGTCTTTATTTTAAAGTAGTTGTAAGAACATCAAAGGTTATTATGTCTTTAAGACAGATGAACATCAAAGGTTGTATCCAAGGTTTAGGAAATTGCTACGCGGTAGCTAGGCACTGGACTGGTCGGATTATTTGGTTCTAGGCAGAGTTTAGTTTAGGTGTTAAGGAATTATTGATTTATTTTATATATATTTTGCATTTATATTAGATATTTTAGTTTTTGGGTTTAATTATAATTGTTAGATATACAAAACAAAAGAAATTAAATAAATTTGATGATTTTTACTATTATTATTGCTTAGTTTAACAGAGCTAAGACTAATCTAGATCGATCTCAACTGATTTAGAACAGTCTAAACTGATTTGAGTCATACAAATCGGATGATAAGAAAGTCGTTTCGGCTATGACCGAGCTTAAGTGCCGTCTAGACCAATTTATTAGAACATTGGTTATGTCTTTATGACATTTTATGTCTTTGTAACAGGTTGGGAGTGATTCAAAGGGATGGAGTGAGATCCACAGCTTTATCGCTCGAGATATCTACTCAGAAGAAACCATAGCTTTCATGTTCGGAGACATGGGTTGCGCTACACCTTACAATACCTTTATCCGGACGCAGGACGAGAGTATCTCAACAGTTAAGTGGATACTCCGCGACATCGAAGCTCTTGGTGACAAGCCAGCTCTTGTTTCGCACATTGGTGATATAAGCTACGCTCGTGGTTACTCGTGGGTGTGGGATGAGTTCTTCGCTCAGATCGAGCCTATTGCCTCGAGAGTTCCTTACCACGTCTGCATTGGTAACCACGAGTATGACTTCCCTACTCAGCCGTGGAAACCTGATTGGGGAACTTACGGTAATGACGGTGGGGGAGAGTGCGGTGTGCCGTATAGTCTCAAGTTCAACATGCCTGGAAACTCGTCGGAACCAACGGGAACGAAAGCTCCTCCTACAAGGAATTTGTATTACTCTTACGACATGGGGTCGGTTCATTTCCTTTACATCTCCACCGAGACGAACTTTCTCAAAGGAGGGAGGCAATACGAGTTTATAAAGCGAGATCTTGAGTCTGTGAACAGGGAGAAAACACCGTTTGTTGTCGTGCAAGGACACAGACCGATGTACACCACGAGCAACGAGGTGAGAGACGCGATGATTAGGCAAAAGATGGTGGAGCATTTGGAGCCGCTGTTTGTGGAGAACAACGTGACGCTTGCTCTGTGGGGACATGTTCATAGATACGAGAGGTTTTGTCCGATAAGCAACAACACGTGTGGGAAACAGTGGAGAGGAAGCCCGGTTCATCTTGTGATCGGTATGGGCGGTCAAGACTGGCAACCGATTTGGCAGCCGAGACCGAACCATCCGGGTCTTCCTATATTCCCTCAGCCTGAACAGTCGATGTACAGGACGGGTGAGTTTGGGTACACTCGTTTGGTTGCGAACAAAGAGAAGCTTACTGTTTCGTTTGTGGGTAACCATGATGGAGAAGTTCATGATAGTGTTGAGATCTTAGCGTCTGGGGAAGTAATCAGTGGGAGGAAAGAGGAAACTATTAAGACCGTTCCTGTATCTGCAACACTTGTGGGGAAACCTGAGTCTGATGTCTTATGGTATGTTAAAGGAGCAGGCTTGTTGGTTATGGGTGTGCTTTTAGGGTTCCTTATAGGGTTTTTTACAAGGGGGAAGAAAGGATCTTCTTCATCTGATAACCGTTGGATCCCAGTCAAGAACGAGGAGACATGATAGTCAAGAAGTTAATCTATTAAGGTGTCTGATTTGTATAGTATTATATCTTCTTTCCCACGGTAAGAACCATGTTTCTCATGTTGGAAAGTGTACACTATAATAATAGAGTTTGTCTGAAAATCACTCTATGTTAAAGAGTTTTTGTTGTAAATACATACAGACATACTGTACGAGTATATGTATGTATGTATTAATGTTTTTATTAGTTTGTTGGATAAGGAACTGAAAAAATGCTTTTATTATATCAAATGAGATTTTATATATTTACAACTTTTATAGCAAAGAATGAAACAAAGAAGAGAGTTTCAAGTGTACAAACGTAAAGAGAGAATATACGTATAGGAAAATAGTAGTTTTTTTTGGATGTTTTGGAAGGTATTTATTTGGAAAGCAAGTGACGTGCTCGTTGATTAGCTCCTTGAACACGGTTGTTAAGCTCATCAATATCGCCGTCCAGATGATCAAGAGCCTTGTTTTGCCTGCAATAGTATTAATAATAACAATAAGTTATTCTACGTATAGTAATGAGGATACGTGTACATGTATGTATGTAAGTGTGTGTTATCTGACTTGTCGAGCTCAGATCCCATGTCAAGGGCCATGCCCTTAAGATCACCCAAAATGTCACTCAAATCTGAAAGTCCATCGTCTTGCTTTGCCTTCTCTTGCTGCACATCAAAACATACCATTTTTTAGATTCTCAAAATTATTACCAAGTTTAAGAATTTGAAGAATAAGAAGAAGAAAAACACCTCCACTTTCTGCATAGCGTTTGTTGGTTGGTCTGATGGTATCGGTTGGCTGCTCGATCGTCCTTTCGCAGCCAAACCGAGTTTCTCTCGCTCTTCTTTGTTATTCGCGCTCTTCTTCGACGCTTTATCTAAACCATTCAACCAAACCACATGATCTTAATCAAAATCAAGAATCAATTATCAATGATCAAGAATCAGCTATACTACTATTCGAGAGTTTCCGAAAAAATTAACGCAATAACAAACATATATTTCGATAATATTTTGTCATATACAAAAAAAATAATGTTCAGCTCAAACATTTTCAAAGCATAAACATTAACCATGATGATCTTTAAATTAAAAATGCAAATAACTGTAAAATGATTATTCCTGCATGTGCAGATCAAACACCTAGTTAAATAATATGTAGATTATAAGTCTCTACCTGGTGTGATCATAGGTCCTGCAATCTCTTTACCCTTCTTTGGTTTCCATGGCTTAGAAAACATCCCTCCTAAACTGTTCAAAAGCTTCTCTCCCTGCTCTCCCAAAACAAATTATCAACAATCATTTTTTTTAAAAAAAACAGAACATCTATGTAAGAAAAACATAAGTCCGGCAGGTTAAACCAAAAAAAATATGTAAGAAAAAAAAAAGCATTACCCGACCGAGATCTTTATCCATTTCAACAGCCATAACATGAGTCCTGTTGATCTGTTCACCTTGCGCGTGCAACATATCAAGCGTCCTCGTAGCATCCGATCTTATATCTTCAGCGATCTTAAGACAGTTGTTGACACCTTTGGTTGTTTCTTCGGCTTTATAAACCGCGTACTTCTCTAAATCCTCTGTCGTCTGGCTCTGCAGATCACCAGAGTTGCTGAAACCCTTCTTGTACTTGTCATCATCTTCGTCGAAATCTGGTGTTATGAGGACTGGTTCCGAAGAAGTTCTTCTTCCTGCATTGATCGTTCCTCCTCCTTTGTTGTTTGATGATTCGTTGGGAACTTTGTTGTTCCCCGGAGATTTTAAGAATCCAAACATTTATTCGACAATGAGAGAAAGACTATTTGATTGAGACGTCTCGAAAGAGAAGATTCAGATTAAAGAAAAATCTAGAGAAAAGAAAAGGAAAATGGTTATCCAAAAATAGAAAGCTGTGACAAAGATATGAATATCAAGAACGGATCGTTTAGATTCTCTCTTTCTCTCTCTGTTCATGTACCGCTGAAAGGATCTAAATATGAAGAGGAGACGCGTCAAAGATGGACAAGTGATCAGCCACTATCAAGGTCCTCTGTTTCTCCTTACTTTTCAGACCGTTAACTACCAAAACACACTGTTTTAGAGGTGGTTGCAAGATCTGAGAGACTATTTATGACAAGAGAGCAAATGTCATAGAGAACTAGAGATGAAAAAGTCAGTTTATTAAACAGTTTTTGAAGATTTTTTCTTCTTCTTACAAGATAATCTTAATCTGATTTAGAAAGGTAATTTACAAATAACCTAAAGTATCAAAAATACAAAAAAAAAAAGACTTCAACTACAGAGAACTCTCTTACAACATCCAGCTTGGAGGATGCTCTTAAATAAGGCATTTACACATACACAAGATTCAGAACTAAAGCATAGTAACAATGGGGAGATTTGATACCATTACTCATTTACTTTCTTCCCCTTGAGAAATCATCCCATGGGTGTTGTTGACCAAAGATCTCGTCGAGGATGTTGGAAGTTGGAAGAAGATCAATGTTCTTACTCCAACAAGGATCAAATGAATATGAATGATCTTCCAACAAATCATTGCAGTGGCGCCAGTGCTTCCCAACATCGGATTCTTCTCTGTTTACATTGGACTGGAGGAAGTCATCGGACGTGCACGAATCTTCTTCAACATTCACCTCTTCCTCTTCATCTCCTGATAAGCTTATTCCGGTTCTCTCATCTTGAGTTTGAGAGCCATAAAACGTGTTATCATACTCCACTTGCCACTCGTCATCGTCGCTATCAATGTCCAGGCTTCTAGAACGATTCTGAACAGCTCGTCTTCGAAGAATGAAGACGTTGAAATAATAGCTCACAATCTCCTTCATGGTCCGTGTAGGAAACGCAGACTTTAGTTGTTTCCAGAAATCACGGTCAAGTGAAACAGGGTTGGAGTAAACAACCTCGTGAAACAGGTCTTCCTCGTCTTCAGTTAGTTTACCAGCGACTTCCTCACCCATTTCACCGAGACCTATGCTCAGACATTTTTCGTATCCGACAGTTTCAAACAAGCCTTCTCTGTTTTCCATTATGTGTTGCTGCACGCATCTGATGGAGCCTTTATCCACGCAAACGCATTCCTTTCTTCCTTTACCGATTTCGAAGAAGTCGGTTTCACGGTCAGGCATTGGAATGACGCACTTCTCCATCACTTGTTCTTCACTGACTTCTTCCTTGACGCATTCAGGAATATCAGCCTGGTAATCGGACCCGATTGGAACTTGTTTTCTAGGAGAATTCTCACACCAATCAACATCGTCTGCTGGAGACACTGGTCTCCAGAGGACATCTGACTCGGGAGATTCGTGAGAAAGGGTTGACTGAGTCGTAGCATCCTCCTCAGATGTGATCCAAGAGAAAGGTGCGTTGGTATCTAACCCCTTCTCAACATTATCTTCACATTCAAACCCGTAGAGATCACTTAGATCCTCTCCTGCTAGCGCAACAAACACAAACGACACATTAAGCAAGATGATTGAGTTTGTCACGTTAACCCCTAAGCAAGAAGATGCATACTATTATTACCTATGACAACACCTGACTTCTCCAATGAAACATGATATGGAACTCCATCATCTAGTTTGGCCAGCTTGTTGCAATAACTAATCTCTCTTGCCTCCTTCACATTGAGTTCTTGCACATCCTCAGCTTCAAAAGTGCGCTTTAAACCCATATTTTTTTGTACCTGTAAAATGAAAAACCAAAAGCAAATTTAGTTACTTGGCGTGAAGGTTGTCTTATGTCAACTGCCATTTATATAACATCCACACACTAACAAGTAACAAACAACAAGTCTACAACGGTGAGAGCTCTAAGTCCCATGTTAAGTTAAGTACTGAGGGGAATTTAATTAAAAATACCAAAACCCCCAATTTAATATGAGTAAATTAAAAAATCCCCAAATCTGAACGGAACCCTAACCCTAGATTTCAATTCACGGCGTAGATCAACAAATCAGGAATCAAAAATCAAAGAATTGGCTAATTATCGGGACAACAGACACAAGCCCTCGATTAATTGACAGATCTAACAAACCCTAGAAAATCGAATTCTGAAAATTGGGGAAAACTAGAAATTAAGAACGAATTCGATAATAATAACAAATGAATTAAACACACCTAAGCGAAAAAAATGATCAGATCTGTTGTTTACAGATCTGGATCTAGCTCAAACCCTAGATTTGACCAGAACCAATGGATGATATCAAAACAGGTATCAATCGAAAGATGAAATCAAGAGGGAAACGAAAATTACAATTGATTTGAAGATAGATCTGGAAGAAGGAAGAGATCTGAACGCTAATTGACGAAAAAAATAAATTGGGGGAAATTTCGAAAGAGGATAGGGTTGAAAATTCGTGCTTTTCGATTTGGGGGAAGACCCGGCCCAGATTAAATTCGGATACCGAGACAACATCATCAATGTACCTTATAAAAACACTTTAAATGATACGAAATTACAATAATATCCTCGCAGTTTACCAGCACGTGCCTTGCAACTTGCTTTGGCATATACGCGTATCTATCTTTATAAACCGAAACGTAATTGGTATTCAATTTGCATTAACCGGACCAAGCAAACTCAACCGGTTATAATCTAATCCTCTCTCATAAACCCTAAATTCCCAAATCAGATTCTCACGCGACCTTTCTCTCGACTTTTTGCTTCCGGTGTCGATCTCTCGCTGATTCTATACAGATTCCGTAGATCTCCAGTTCGTTGCATCTGCTCGTGATCTGAGTAAGTATAGCTTATCTCTTTTGATTCATGAAAAGCCCACTTTCGTGGATCAATTTGCTCGAATTATACTTTAATTTGCTTGGTTTCTTTATGCCTAATGTTAGTTATTGATATAGCTCTAGAAAGTTGGATGCTTTGAATCTGGGTCTTTGCCTATCCCTTAGTTATGTGTTTTGATGCCCTTTAGCTGTTAGAAACGATTGTTATCATCATATTAGCTTTGGATCTAAAGTTCCATTTTGTAGGCAGCGTGACAAGTTCAGACCAATGGCGCTAGTTGTGATTTGTGGGCAACCTTGCAGTGGCAAATCAACAGCTGCAGTAACCTTATCCGAAGCACTGAAAGAATCTGAAACGAAGCAGAACGTTAGAATCATCGACGAGGATTCGTTTCATCTAGACCGCAACCAGAACTATGCCAACATGCCTGCAGAGAAGATGCTTAGAGGAAAGCTTAGGTCGGATGTTGATAGATCTGTTTCGAGAGGAGACATTGTTATTGTAGATTCTTTGAACAGCATTAAAGGTTACAGATACGAGCTGTGGTGTATTGCGCGTGCCGCTGGGATTAGGTACTGTGTTCTCTTCTGTGATGTGGATGAAGATCGTTGCAGGGAGTGGAATAAGGAACGTGAGGGTAGAGGTGAGGCTTCGTATGACGATGGTATATTCGAGGATCTGGTGAGAAGGTTTGAGAAACCTGAGAGGAGGAACCGATGGGATTCGCCTCTCTTTGAGCTGTTCCCTTCTAGAGATGGAATAGAGAAATCATCTCCTGTGGTTTTAGAGGCTGTGACTTATCTGACCAAGACTGTTGATTCCAAAACTCAAGACGTGAGGATACTTCAACCGAGTATTGCTACACAGTCCGCTAGATTCTCAGAAGCCAATTCTCTTTACGAGTTGGACAGAGCGACACAAGAAGTTATTAATGCGATCGTGGAACAACAAGCGCTTGGTGGGGCTATAAGCAGGGTTACTCTGGGTAATGATCTTCCTCCGATTGAAATATGCAGACCGATTGGATTACCGGAGCTAGGGAGGCTTAGAAGAACGTTTGTTAAGTTGATGGGTCAGTCGAGTCTGAGCGGGCCACCGTTACCAACTGATGCAAACAGTGGAAAGAGACGGTTTGTGGATTACTTGAACAGAGAGTTTGGAGGTAGTAACGCTTGAAGTTAGTTGGGGAAGAACCACTTTACAATTTGGTTTTTGCATTTTCTAAACACAAGTCAAGTTACACTTTGTGCTCTTCAGTGAAAAGTTGTGGACAAATTGATGTATTTTTCTTATGCAAACATATAATTATCATTTATCAAGTTAAACAGTTTTTTGTGTAATAATATCTTTCCAGTTCTTGAATGACTTTTGTCTTTGAACATGAGTACGACTAAAAGGGGCTAAAAGGTATTTATTGGCCCATAAAGTTATAAAGTTACGCAGTTTCAGCTAGTGCTGTACCATACCAGCCTGACTATCTTCAGGCTAATATTGTTTGAAGAGAAACAAATTACGTTTCACTTCACTCTGAAGATATCTTGAAACTGTCTTTAGTTTAGTGTCAGCTAGTGTTGTACCAGTTCGGTTTTACATTGTCTTTGGCATCTTGCAGATAGAACTGTGTTAGACATCGCTTGCGCTCTAAGTAGATAAAAGTATCTCCAAAAATAATTTGACTGTACATTAAAACAGAAAAGGCAAACCAATTTTGGAGATGCGGGGTATCGAACCCCGTGCCTCTCGCATGCAAAGCGAGCGCTCTACCATTTGAGCTACATCCCCATACGACTGAATCTTTAATTAGTTTATATAATTACGGTGTTCGACCAAAATATCTATCATAACAACAAACTACGAATAAGTAGAAAGTACAACTAACAAAACTGAAATAGCTACGAATAAGTAGTAAGTACAACTAACAGAACTGAAATGATTAGTGAGAAATGCGTTAACCACACAATTATCTTAGATGCGGCGTGCAACAACCCGAGAGGGCCCCCGCATAGTTTGTCAGTTTCTTTTTCTTATTGTACGTTTTACAAATCCAACTTACTAAATATAGTTTTATTTCTCTCTAAAAATGTTCACACTTAAATACAATCAGTTTTTATTCACACTACAAACCATATATCGTATTTGGAACTTTGTAACCAACTGATTGACTAACAAGTTTCTTTACATATATATATATATATATATATATATATTTATCAAATCAACTTTCATTTTCCAAGTTCTCTACATCATATCCTGTCTATTTCGTGCTTCTCCTAAAAGAGTGATCTTAAGACCCAATCATCATGAGAATGTTTCTAGCTCTCTTCCTTCTCTTGGCCTTGACCACATCTTCAAGTAAGTACCTTTCTTCTCTTCTTGGTATACGGTCCAATAACAGTATTTAAGATTTTCTTGCTGTCTCTCTCTTTCTCTATAGGTGCAAATTACTGTCTCTGCAAAGAAGGGGCAGGAGACAAGGCACTTCAAGCATCAATAGACTATGTTTGTGGAAATTTAGATTGCAACCCAATCCGTGACAAGGGTGCTTGTTATCAACCAGACACCATCAAAAGCCATTGTGATTGGGCTGTTAACAGCTACTTCCAGAGTCAAGCTCAAGCCCCTGGAAGCTGCGTATTCACTGGAACTGCCACTACCAGTCAAAACCCACCTTCAAGTAAGTTAAAAAATCTACATTTTGATGAGAAAAGTTGTGGTCTTGATGAGGTTCTTTTGTGCAGATTTGGTTACCGGATGTGTCTATCCTTCAAGCCCTAGGTAACTAATGATCACTAACACAAACCTAAGCCTAACTCATTTACATGGATATGACTTATAAAAAGTTTGGTGTGTGTATTAACAGCTCTCCAGGGTCGCTTCCTTCAACTACACCATCACCGGGAACAAACAAGACAAACGGTGCTTCCAGTTTGGTCATTTCCCCTGCTTTCGCAATCTGTTTATCAACACTAGCGCTTCTGATGTAACGTTCGTGTGGAGACAAAGACATCCACATGGGTCCGTCTTTGGTTCCCTTTTGGGTGGAAAAGGAAGCTTCAGTGGTCATTGTGGTTTATATTTATGGGAAAGTTGCTCTAATTAGAATCTTAAGTAAATAAATAAAATAAAAACAGAGCATTATGATAAAGACTTGTCAATAAAAAGATACCATATTTTTATAATTTCTAATGATCAATCATAGACTAAAGCAAAATTTATTCATCATTCTAGTAGCTTCAACATCCTATTTAGATTATTGTTCTACAACTTCAACAACGCAACTGCCACCAGCATCATTTTGTAGTAATCTAATCTACCAGATGTTATTCAGTTAAAAAAATATACTGTGGCAAAGAAAGAGAAACCTATGTGCCTCGTTATAACATGTCAGAGAGTACACTTGCTAATACTGAGAATAAGTATCTTGAGAAATAATTCGACTGTAACATTAAAAGGAAAAAGGTAAAACAAATTTGGAGATGCGGGGAATCGAAACCCGTGCCTCTCGCATGCAAATTTTGAGATGCGGGGGACAGAACATTAATTGTATGATAATGAAACAAACAAGTCAAAGAGAAATGCGTGAAACATATAATTAATCAATTTATCAAAGATGCGTTATGCAACAACCCGAGAGGGCCCCGCATAGTTTGTCAATTTCTGCTGTTCCATTTTGTAGGCAGTGTGACAAGACTTCAGACAAATGGCGCTAGTTGTGATTTGTGGGCAACCTTGCAGCTGCAGTAACCTTATCCGAAGAACTGAAAGAATCTGAAACGAAGCAAAACGTTAGAATCATCGATGAAGCTTCGTTTCATCTAGACCGCAACCAGAACTATGCCAACATGCCTACAGAGAAGATTCTCAGAAGCGAATTATCTTTATGAGTTGGACAGAGCGACACAAGAGTCATCAATGCGGTCGTGGAACAACAAGCGCTTGGTGGGGCTATAAGCAGAGTTACTCTAGGCAATTATCTTCCTCCGATTGAAATTTGCAGACCAGTTGGACTACCGGAGCTAGGTAGGCTTAGAAGAACGTTTGTTAAATTTGCAGACCAGTTATGACTGTGATACCCAGTCACAGCGGAAGGGTTCTTAAGGATTCATAACTGTTTTGTCAAGGGTTCAGAATGTTTTTTTGGGGAAATGATAGGGTTTACAATGGCAAAATTAGGAGAGATGATGCATTCAAGCGTTATTACCTCTAAACTCTCTGTTCAAGTAATCCACAAACCGTCTCTTTCCACTGTTTGCATCAGTTGGTAACGGTGGCCCGCTCAGACTCGACTGACCCATCAATTTAACAAACGTTCTTCTAAGCCTACCTAGCTCCGGTAGTCCAACTGGTCTGCAAATTTCAATCGGAGGAAGATCATTACCTAGAGTAACTCTGTATTCAGTGAAAAGTTGTGGTGAAATTGATGTATTTTTCTTATGCAAACATATACTTATCATTTATCAACTTAAACATTAGTGTTTTGTTTGTAATAGTATGATTTCCAGTTCTTGAATCCCTTTGTTTTGGGACATGAGTTTTGCCACAGTTTTTGGCTTAGACGACAGATCAGTAGTTTACTTTTCTTAATCCCATGGAGTACAACTAAAAGGTATTGGCCACATTAAGTTTTAAAGTTACGCAGTTTCAGCCTGTCTACTCATGCGTAACTAGTGTTGTACCGCACCAGCCTGTCTACTCAAAAACTATCTTCAGGCTAATGTTGTTTGAAGAGAAACAAATTACGTTTCACTTCGCTCTGAAGATATCTTGAAACTGTCTTTTGTTTAGTGCTTGCTAGGGTTGTACCAGTTAGATTTTACATAGTCTTTGGCTTCTTGCATATAGAACTGTGTTAGACATCGCTTGCGCTCTAAGTAGATAAAAATATCTCCAAAAATAATTTGACTGTACACTAAAATTGAAAAGGTAAACAAATTTGGGAGAGGTGGGAAACGAACCCCATGCCTCTCGCATACAAAGCAAGCGCTCTAACATTTGAGCTACATTACTATTTTATTAATTCATCAATTAAATACAATAAATACGTTTTTCGACCAAAAGATCTATCATAACAAGCAGCTACGAATAAGTAAGTACAACTAACAAAACTGAAATGATTAATGAGAAAACAGGTCAAACAGAAATGCGTTAACCACACGATTATCTTAGATGCGGCGTGCAACAACCCGAGAGGGCCCCCGCATAGTTCTTTTTCTTATTGTACGTTTTACAAATCCAACTTACTAAATATAGTTTTATTTCTCTCTAAAAATGTTCACACTTAAATACAATCAGTTTTTATTCACACTACAAACCATATATCGTATTTGGAACTTTGTAACCAACTGATTGGTTTACAAGTTTCTTTATACTATATATATATTCATCAAATCAACTTTCATTTTCCAAGTTCTCTACATCATATCTTGGTTTTGGTGTGTTCCTGGCTGTCTATTTCGTGCTTCTCCTAAAAGAGTGATCTTAAGACCCAATCATCATGAGAATGTTTCTAGCTCTCTTCCTTCTCTTGGCCTTGACCACATCTTCAAGTAAGTACCTTTCTTCTCTTCTTGGTATACGGTCCAATAACAGTATTTAAGATTTTATTTCTATGTCTTTCTTTCTCTCTAGATGCAACTTACTGCCTCTGCAAAGATGGGACAGAAGACAACGCACTTCAAGCATCAATAGACTATGTTTGTGGAAAATTAGATTGCAACCCAATTCTTGACAAGGGTGCTTGTTATCAACCAAACACCATCAAAAGCCACTGTGATTGGGCTGTTAACAGCTACTTCCAGAATGTAGCTCAAGCCCCTGGAAGCTGCGACTTCTCTGGAACTGCCACTACCAGTCAAAACCCATCTCCATGTAAGTAAAAAAGTTTACATTTTGATGAGAAAAGTTGTGGTCTTGATGAGGTTCTTTTGTGCAGATTTGGTTACCGGATGTGTCTATCCTTCAAGCGCTAGGTAACTAATGATCACTAACACAAACCTAAGCCTAACTCATTTACATGGATATGACTTATAAAAAGTTTGGTGTGTGTATTAACAGCTCTCCAGGGTCGCTTCCTTCAACTACACCACCACCGGGAACAAAGCAGACAAACGGAACCGTTACTCCAACCAACGGTGCTTCTGTTTATCAACACTAGCGCTTCTGATGTAACGTTCGTATGGAGACAAAGACATCCACATCGGTCCGTCTTTGGTTCCCTTTTGGGTAGAAAAGGAAGCTTCAGTCGTCATTGTGGTTTATATTTCTGTTGTTGCATTTATGTGAAAGTTGCTCTAATTAGAATCTTGAGTAAATAAATAAAATAAAAACAGAGCATTATGATAAAGACTTGTCAATAAAAAGATACCATATTTTTATAATTTCTAATGATCAATCATATAGACTAAAGCAAAATTTATTCACCATTTTAGTAGCTTCAACATCCAATTTAGATTATTGTTCTACAACTTCAACAACGCAAAAGCCACCAGACATCATT